>NW_027315779.1:36430198-36520063 GCF_026437365.1 Eucyclogobius newberryi
TATATATATATATAAATAATAAATTATATATATATATATATATATATATTATAAATATATATATATATAATAAATATATATATATATAAATAATAAATTATATATATATATATATATATATATATATATATATATATATATATATATATATATATAGCAGCTGACTGGCATATGAACAGCATTCTGCACGAGCACAAAGACAGAGCACATAATTATATACATGTGTATATTATACACATATGTGTATATTAGAGTGGTCTTACTTCCCTGTGACATGTGCAGATTATTTTAACATCATGTTTTTGATGTAAACAACTGCATCAAGAAAATAACCACTATGACCAAATGCATGTTATTCAAATGTAGTTATAAACATGGTTTTACGTCCTGACTGACAGTAACTTACTCTATCAGGAATACTTCAGTACTTTCACTTCAGTAGTCATTTGACTGATCTATTTTGACTTGTCTGGAGTGATATTTGACCAGGTTTATCTGTACATTTAGTCCTTTGAGCAGCTCGTCATTAAAGGGTCTTTATGGTCATTAAAGGGTCTTCATGGTCATTAAAGGGTCTTTATGGTCATTCTGGGACAGATGCTGCTGTCCAGTGTTGTCCCTCCTCCTCCTCCTTGAGGACAACAGCATCTGATCCCGAGCGTGACCCCAGAACAACCCGTCTCCAAACGCTCCGTGTGTCTGTCCTCTTCACGTGATGTCCACTGAAGGATGGACAGTGTGGTCAGCAGAGGCTAGAACCATCACTGGGAAGTAGCTGCTAAGGTAATGTTAGCCGGGAGGGGCATAAACCCGCTCCTGGCTCGCGCAGGGTCCGTGTGAGGCGCGGGAGCACGTGTGCTCAGTCCCCGCGTGTAGGAGGTGGACACGTGCGCGCGTGACAGAGAGACAGGGACACGAAGACAACAGAATCAAGCTGGAGCCTGATCTTACCTTTAGCAGCGTCGCCATGTTCCTTCAACTCATCCTCTCGCTGCTTCTCGCGAGAGTGACGATGCCAGGAGAGTAGAGAGAACACAGAGCCACAGTTCTGCCCCCACGGTTCTGCCCAATAGAGCCACAGTTCTGCCCAATAGAACCATGGTTCTGCCCAATAGAGCCACAGTTCTGCCCAATAGAGCCATAGTTCTGCCCAATAGAGCCATGGTTCTGCCCAATAGAGCCACAGTTCTGCCCAATAGAACCACAGTTCTGCCCAATAGAGCCATAGTTCTGCCCAATAGAGCCATGGTTCTGCCCAATAGAGCCATGGTTCTGCCCAATAGAGCCATGGTTCTGCCCAATAGAGCCACAGTTCTGCCCAATAGAACCACAGTTCTGCCCAATAGAGCCATGGTTCTGCCCAATAGAACCACAGTTCTGCCCAATAGAGCCATGGTTCTGCCCAATAGAGCCACAGTTCTGCCCAATAGAGCCATGGTTCTGCCCAATAGAACCACGGTTATGCCCAATAGAGCCATAGTTCTGCCCAATAGAGCCACAGTTCGGCCCAATAGAACCACAGTTCTGCCCAATAGAGCCACAGTTCTGCCCAATAGAACCACGGTTCTGCCCCCATGGTTCTGCCCAATAGAGCCACAGTTCTGCCCAATAGAGCCACAGTTCTGCCCAATAGAGCCACAGTTCTGCCCAATAGAACCATAGTTCTGCCCAATAGAGCCATGGTTCTGCCCAATAGAGCCATGGTTCTGCCCAATAGAGCCATGGTTCTGCCCAATAGAGCCATGGTTCTGCCCAATAGAGCCACGGTTCTGCCCAATAGAGCCACAGTTCTGCCCAATAGAGCCACAGTTCTGCCCAATAGAACCACAGTTCTGCCCAATAGAGCCATGGTTCTGCCCAATAGAACCACGGTTATGCCCAATAGAGCCATAGTTCTGCCCAATAGAGCCACAGTTCGGCCCAATAGAGCCATGGTTCTGCCCAATAGAACCACAGTTCTGCCCAATAGAGCCATGGTTCTGCCCAATAGAGCCACGGTTCTGCCCAATAGAGCCACAGTTCTGCCCAATAGAACCACAGTTCTGCCCAATAGAGCCATGGTTCTGCCCAATAGAACCACGGTTATGCCCAATAGAGCCATAGTTCTGCCCAATAGAGCCACAGTTCGGCCCAATAGAACCACAGTTCTGCCCAATAGAGCCATGGTTCTGCCCAATAGAGCCATGGTTCTGCCCAATAGAGCCATAGTTCTGCCCAATCGAGCCAATAGAGCCACAGTTCTGCCCAATAGAGCCAATAGAGCCACAGTTCTGCCCAAAAGAGCCATAGTTCTGCCCAATAGAACCACAGTTCTGCCCAATAGAGCCATGGTTCTGCCCAAAAGAGCCATAGTTCTGCCCAATAGAGCCACAGTTCTGCCCAATAGAACCACAGTTCTGCCCAATAGAGCCATGGTTCTGCCCAATAGAACCACGGTTATGCCCAATAGAGCCATAGTTCTGCCCAATAGAGCCACAGTTCGGCCCAATAGAGCCATGGTTCTGCCCAATAGAACCACAGTTCTGCCCAATAGAGCCATGGTTCTGCCCAATAGAGCCACGGTTCTGCCCAATAGAGCCACAGTTCTGCCCAATAGAACCACAGTTCTGCCCAATAGAGCCATGGTTCTGCCCAATAGAACCACGGTTATGCCCAATAGAGCCATAGTTCTGCCCAATAGAGCCACAGTTCGGCCCAATAGAACCACAGTTCTGCCCAATAGAGCCATGGTTCTGCCCAATAGAGCCATGGTTCTGCCCAATAGAGCCATAGTTCTGCCCAATCGAGCCAATAGAGCCACAGTTCTGCCCAATAGAGCCAATAGAGCCACAGTTCTGCCCAAAAGAGCCATAGTTCTGCCCAATAGAACCACAGTTCTGCCCAATAGAGCCATGGTTCTGCCCAAAAGAGCCATAGTTCTGCCCAATAGAACCACAGTTCTGCCCAATAGAGCCATGGTTCTGCCCAATAGAGCCATGGTTCTGCCCAATAGAGCCATAGTTCTGCCCAATCGAGCCAATAGAGCCACAGTTCTGCCCAATAGAGCCAATAGAGCCACAGTTCTGCCCAATAGAGCCATAGTTCTGCCCAATAGAGCCACAGTTCGGCCCAATAGAGCCATAGTTCTGCCCAATAGAACCACAGTTCTGCCCAATAGAGCCACAGTTCGGCCCAATAGAGCCATAGTTCTGCCCAATAGAGCCACAGTTCTGCCCAATAGAGCCACAGTTCTGCCCAATAGAGCCAATAGAGCCACAGTTCTGCCCAATAGAGCCATAGTTCTGCCCAATAGAGCCAATAGAGCCACAGTTCTGCCCAATAGAGCCATAGTTCTGCCCAATAGAGCCACAGTTCTGCCCAATAGAGCCACAGTTCGGCCCAATAGAGCCATAGTTCTGCCCAATAGAGCCACAGTTCTGCCCAATAGAGCCATAGTTCTGCCCAATAAAGCCAATAGAGCCACGGTTCTACCACAAAAGCATGGATCTGAATTTATTTGACTTCCAGATCCAAGACGTACAACTACAGTGGGCGGTAATGTAACACGTGGGTACCAACCGCCATAGAACACCAAAGAAGAAGAACTTTGAAATAGTGAAATGAGAGCAAATGTTTATGTTTCACAATATTATTTCACAATCAGGTTAAGGTTCGGGTGGGTAGTCAGGGTAAGGTTGAAAGTAACTAATTTCTGTTTGTTTTGATGTTTTATCTGAGCAATGAAATAAATACATGTGTTTAGCATACATTTATTAATAAGTAAATATATACACACTATATTGTAGAAAAAGCTTCAGTTGTTTCATCTGGACTCAGTTTGAAAAAATAGACGTTTCGACTCTCATCCAAGAGTCATTGTCAATAACAGAATTTAGGTCGAGAACTCCGATATTAATACTGTTCTGTGGTAAGACCCGCCCATTGGGAGGAGCCTTCCTGAAGTAGAAAGAGTTGTTTGTTTCAACAGAAACTCCCCTTTGTATCTACCGAGCCTATTCAGAATCTTAATGGGCTCTTAGTCTCCTCTTTGTCTTTGTGAGACCCTGGCTCACCCTGAGGACCTGAGGACATCTAAATGTCCTGGTCCTGGTCCTCTACCTCTCCAGGGGTTCAAGATCCCATTGTAGACTACAGGAAGATTGAACCTTAGCCCTCCGTTTCTGTTTAAAGAAGGTCTTTCTTTTTTAACAAACTATCTTTTCTCCTGCTTCAAATCTTCACCTCACGTCTTCAAACGAGTGATTAGAGGCTTCAAGATGGAGATGCACGGCACTCTGAGGTCCTGAACTTGTATTTCTTCTGTGCTGATAAAGCCTCTTGTGTAGAGGCTGTTTTGTCTCACCTATGTAACGTTCTTTACAGCTTTCTTCACTGCATTGGATCGAATAAACTACATTGCTCTGTTTTTGAGTCGGCAACTTGTCCTTAGGGTGAACCAGTTTTTGTCTTAAAGTGTTTCCTGGTTTAAAATAAACAGGGACTTCGTGTTTTTCCGACAGGCCAGACACATAAGGGATAGAGACACCCTTCCTTCTCTGTTCAGTTTCCCTTTTGTCCTGCTTCTTGGTTCTCTTCACTCTGTTGAGAGCCCAAGCGGGGTAACCACAGGCTGAGAGGGCATTTCAGACATGTTTTTCCTCTTTCTTCTTGTCCTCTGAGCTGGTGGGCACACCTTGTCCTCTGAGCTGGTGGACACACCTTGTCCTCTGAGCTGGTGGGCACACCTTGAGCTCTGTGTTGTAAGTAAGTAAGCCCAATGGGCTGGACTCACCACAGAATAGTACAAATATCGGAGTTCCCGACCTAAATTCTCTTATTGACAATGACTCTTGGATGAGAGTCGAAACGTCTAATTTTTTCTAACTGAGTCCAGTTGAAACAGCTGAAGCTTTTTCTACAAGTATGGAATAGAATGCAGCCAACACTTTGACGAATGGGCCATGGCATGGTTTTAGTTTTCTATTTTCATAAAATCATGCAGGTGACATTCCACCATGGATCATCTCCAGAAAGTCACACTGTATCATTACTACCGTACCATACCCCACCTTAAAACTCTACAATCATAAAACTCTGTAGGTAGGAGGGGTATCATGATTTTCAGCACCATCTTTTTTTGTATACATTCACTTTGGAGGGCTGCACATTTGGGAAAACTATTTCAGTTATTCAAGGACAGTTTCTCATCATGGGAGCCATGTAAATCTGATTCATTAGCTTTAAAAAATAAATCATCATCATAAATCTTAAATATATTTAGCAGCATACAATGTTCTAATTTTAAGTCCATAATATCCTTTTTGGAGATAATTCTGTGTTGTCATTATTAGGCCCGAGCGCCACAAGCTGGCGAGAGGCCTATTAGTTCTGTAAGGCCGTATGTGCACGAAATCGCCCACATCCAAACACTCACTAACACTCCTCCGCTCAGGCACGCCCCGTGATCTCTTGCATGTTCCGTACTTATAAACATTTAATGCAAACATTTAACATTATTACTGTATAGAGGGCCAAAAGCACAAAGTGGACGGAGCCCCAGAAAGTACCGTCAGTGACCAGGGCCCCACACCATGGAAAATGTATAGTTTATGATATTTGAAAAATGGGAAACATTGTTTTTGCATCAGAATATTCTTCTTTCTTCAACCTGATAGGTCCCGAGAGGTCACCCAGTGAATATTGACAAAAAGCCTCTCTACATCTATCTTCAGCTATCTTCCTTTTCTATAAGTAAAATAATTGGCCCGTCAGCGCCCCCAAATGTCCAAAAAATGCATCGAGAGATTGGAAAGGGCCAAAAAAAATCTGATTGTTGAATCATGAAACTTGGTGCAGAGATTCTCTTGTCACCATCTTGACAAGAGAAGTAAAAAATATTATTACAGCAACGCCGTCCGCCCAACCAAATGCCGGTCATATTGGATCAAAATTTGCTAAGCATGACTCGGGAGTTTTTCCATATGTCATACTTTTACAAACTCCTCCCAGGGAGTTTGTCCGAAACAGCTGGAATTTGGTAAAAATGGTTTTGGGGAGTGGGACATCGAAAGTTATTCAACTTACTTTGATCTCTTTCACGGTCTACGTGCGGCGAAGCCGCAAACTGTAGCTAGAATTTCAGAAAATTCCCAATTAAAGTTGCTTCTGATTGTGCATACAAAGTCAAAAATGCGTCACATTTGAATCAACTGTTTAACCCTTTGCCCTCAACCTACTTGAAGTGAAACAAATTAATTTGGTGCGATAGCGCCCCCTATAGAGTGAAATTAGATTACATGGTGAGTAGGTTTAGTTTTTTGAAATTTTATGAAATTTGACACAAATTTCCATTTTGGCATCCTGATCCAAAAAGTCAATGAGACCCATGTCATAATTGTTACGGCGTTGCCGTAGCGATGACAAAAACCTCCAATGTTATTCCAATGGGGAAATCGCCAGATGAAATTGAAATTTGAACATGTTTACACTTTAGATTTTTATGAACTCCTCTTAGGGCGTTTGCCCTATTAACCTGAAATTTGGTGAGACTCATCTTCGGGGTTAAAAGTTATCCACATTTTTATTCAAAGAGTCACGGTCTCTGTGCGGCAAAGCCGCACATTTTGCCAAGAATTCAAAATAAAATGTCTTTTTGATGTAAAACAAAGGGGAGAAGATGTGACAGCGTCACAGATTCAGCAGTAGATGTAATAAAAGGACAATTGGGGCGCGTTAGCCCCGCCCCCTCCTCTTGCGGCGTGGAGGCGGCGTGGCGAGGGCCGATCATTGCCGCTTGCGGCTATATTTATTATTATTATTTGTACAGTTATTATTATAGTGTATTCATATAGCGCTTTTTCTACCTTCAAGCATGGCTTTATTAAAATATCCTTCAAGGCACTCAAAGTGCTTCACTAATTAATGTGGGTGAAGTGTCTTGCTTAAGGACACAACGACATTTCCTCTAGCGCCCTGTACTTTCTAATTCCCATCTTCTACCAAACAAATGTGAAACACATTCATGAGACCAGTATGGTTATAGGTGGCCGCGTACAGGCCAAGTGTCTGGCATGAACCGAGGAAAATAGGCTATTAAACAAATATATATCTTATAAATAATCATGTTCACAATGATTTAATGTAAAGTATAACCCGTCATATGCAATTCAATTCATTTTCTGGCTCAGATTTTACATGATTTTTCTTCACTAACAAGATGGCGACTGCCAGGGCAACAGAACCAAATAACTTTCTACCCCGCTTTTTAATAAACCCATAGAGCGTAAATATCAGTGGACTGAGCTAACCCATTAGCAGCTTTATTCTGAATAGGAAGTCACATGTGGATCCTTCAGGGTCTGATTCCTATTCACTTCTATTGAAAAACATGCCTCGGCTCTTTCTCAGTAACTGCTGCGATGAGGCATGAACATTTTCATTTTGAACAGTTCTACGTCATCATTGTTTTAAATGTTCATATTTTGTTTGTAAATCAAGTTCTGAACAATAAAACTGAACAATAAAAACTGATCCATCAGGTGCTGGTGCTGTGTTTCCTCCAGTTGTCTTAGTTAGCCTTTCCGAATCTATCTAACTCCCCAAACCCACTCATTATGTTTTGGACTGCTAAATGTTCCATTCACAAACATTATTCAATATTATAGTTGCTTAAATAACACAGAATTCGTTGGAAGGTTAAAAGCATCTTTGAAGCGTTCACCTAATACATATTCTCATCTTCTCCGGTTTATCTCCTGTCCACACTCCAGTCCAGCAGGTGGCGGTAAACACACTCCAGTCCAGCAGGTGGCGGTAAACACACTCCAGTCCAGCAGGTGGCGGTAAACACACTCCAGTCCAGCAGGTGGCGGTAAACACACTCCAGTCCAGCAGGTGGCGGTAAACACACTCCAGTCCAGCAGGCGGCGATAAATAGGCCTTTTCACTCGGCTCCAGTAACATGATGAACACTTCCGCGGCCGGTGTTTTTTGACATGGCTCTTTTCAAAACATCCGGATCATGTTGACACTTGTTTTAAATGATCTTCTTCATTCACAGCTCTCTCCCGTGGCTCGGATGACGTAAGAAGAATACGTAAGTGTCTCTAAACGTCTGAAGAGTGTGTATCTGCCACGTGTTGTCATGGTGCTGTTGTGTTCTGTCACTGTCGGATATCCGGGTAACTTATATTAAGAGTGTTTTTTAAACTTCCTATAAGTGATCTGTCCTTTTCCTCTGTATCTACCTGCGTTGCAACAATGAAATTTCCCCATGTGTGGACAATAAAGGATTATCTTATCTTAAAGGCGCAATGGACGATTTTCGGCGAGTTGAGAACTCAGGTGGAAGTGCGCATGCGCACTCCACGTGTGGACTGATACAACACACACGTGCGACGGATCGCATCACATCTCTCGTCTCCCGTAGATTTCCGTCTTCTTCCGAGTCAGCTCGAACTGTCTTTCTCTGTCTTAATTTTGTCCCGTACACTGAGGGAACTATATTATGATAGATCAATGCGCTTAGACACCCGGAAAAGTGCTGCTCTCATGGGGACGAGCCGCACGCAGCTGCAGGTGAACGAGGCTCTGCAGGTGAACGAGGCTCTGCAGGTGAACGAGGCTCTGCAGGTGAACGAGGCTCTGCAGGTGAACGAGGCTCTGCAGGTGAACGAGGCTCTGCAGGTGAACCAGGCGCATTAAGCAGACGCAGTGTGCAGACGCGGTGAGCAGACGCGGTGAGCAGACGCGGTGTGCAGACGCGGTGAGCAGACGCGGTGAGCAGACGCGGTGAGCAGACGCGGTGTGCAGACGCGGTGAGCAGACGCGGTGAGCAGACGCGGTGAGCAGACGCGGTGTGCAGACGCGGTGAGCAGACGCGGTGTAACGTTCTTTACAGCTTTCTTCACTGCATTGGATCGAATAAACTACATTGCTCTGTTTTTGAGTCGGCAACTTGTCCTTAGGGTGAACCAGTTTTTGTCTTAAAGTGTTTCCTGGTTTAAAATAAACAGGGACTTCGTGTTTTTCCGACAGGCCAGAGACATAAGGGATAGAGACACCCTTCCTTCTCTGTTCAGTTTCCCTTTTGTCCTGCTTCTTGGTTCTCTTCACTCTGTTGAGGGCCCAAGCGGGGTAACCACAGGCTGAGAGGGCATTTCAGACATGTTTTTCCTCTTTCTTCTTGTCCTCTGAGCTGGTGGGCACACCTTGTCCTCTGAGCTGGTGGACACACCTTGTCCTCTGAGCTGGTGGGCACACCTTGAGCTCTGTGTTGTAAGTAAGTAAGCCCAATGGGCTGGACTCACCACAGAATAGTACAAATATCGGAGTTCCCGACCTAAATTCTCTTATTGACAATGACTCTTGGATGAGAGTCGAAACGTCTAATTTTTTCTAACTGAGTCCAGTTGAAACAGCTGAAGCTTTTTCTACAAGTATGGAATAGAATGCAGCCAACACTTTGACGAATGGGCCATGGCATGGTTTTAGTTTTCTATTTTCATAAAATCATGCAGGTGACATTCCACCATGGATCATCTCCAGAAAGTCACACTGTATCATTACTACCGTACCATACCCCACCTTAAAACTCTACAATCATAAAACTCTGTAGGTAGGAGGGGTATCATGATTTTCAGCACCATCTTTTTTTGTATACATTCACTTTGGAGGGCTGCACATTTGGGAAAACTATTTCAGTTATTCAAGGACAGTTTCTCATCATGGGAGCCATGTAAATCTGATTCATTAGCTTTAAAAAATAAATCATCATCATAAATCTTAAATATATTTAGCAGCATACAATGTTCTAACGCGGTGAGCAGACGCGGTGAGCAGACGCAGTGAGCAGACGCGGTGAGCAGACGCGGTGAGCAGACGCGGTGAGCAGACGCGGTGAGCAGACGCGGTGAGCAGACGCAGTGAGCAGACGCGGTGTGCAGACGCGGTGTGCAGACGCGGTGTGCAGACGCGGTGTGCAGACGCGGTGTGCAGACGCAGTGAGCAGACGCGGTGTGCAGACGCGGTGTGCAGACGCGGTGAGCAGACGCGGTGAGCAGACGCGGTGTGCAGACGCGGTGAGCAGACGCGGTGAGCAGACGCGGTGTGCAGACGCGGTGTGCAGACGCGGTGAGCAGACGCGGTGAGCAGACGCGGTGAGCAGACGCAGTGAGCAGACGCAGTGAGCAGACGCAGTGTGGTGGTGTTGCTTCCATCTGATGTTACACATTTAGTCTGTGCGTCACAAAAGCCACAAAAGCTTGAAAATGCCTCTTTCGCCTCCACAATAGGACTAACTCCCAGTGTAAATCCACATCACAGATCAGTCACTGGTATGTATCATAATAATGAGGTTATTATAAGTAATAACGATGAGGGAACAATGTTATAACATGCGTCAAAGTATTATCTTTTTTCATAATCTTTGTCCTTTTAAAACATGTGCTTTAAGATGACAAAGCGTTTTACAGCGAGTGAGAAGCGTGAACCTCCTCCTCAGTCACAGGAGCAGCACATTCCTCTGTGAAGCTCTGATGAGTGGAGCCGACTGTAATCCTGAGAACCTTGTTTCTCACAGAGCCCGGCTGGAGATGGAGGGCCCCGGGGCCCATGGGCTGTGTGGGAAATGTGCTCTCCACTACAAGACCAGGGACATCTTCACATGGTAAGACTCACACAACAGGAGACACTTGATACTGGGCTTTCTTCACTTCAAATGGTTTTCTAAATCATGTTTTTCAGTGCACTAAACCGTGTTCTATAAAGGACACATCGTTTAGAATGAATTTGTGCTTAATCTCCTTGTATTTTTGAACAAGAACACTCAATGTTCTTTACTGTAACATTGTTCTTCTTGTGTCAGAGAGAGTTGATACATTAAGATAAGTACATTCTTCTGTACAATCACACTTCTCTTCACTCCAGCTCCAGCTCTGTGGTTCAGGGTTTAAGATGTCAATATAAAGAATTATGTTCTTATTTTTGAACATTTTTTGAACATGCAGCACTTTGATGTCCTGGTGCAGCAGAGGAGGAAGTACATCATTTTGTTGAGTAAAAGTAGAGATACAGAGGCAAAAAACCCAAGTAAAAGTAATAAAACCAAAATCTCAAGTCAAAGTATTACTTAATTAATTCACACAGATTTTAAAGAGTTTGTTTTTGCTCAAAGAATTGTACTCTAAAAATGTCTGCAAGAGGTTTAGTTAAAAAAAGTACAAACCCTCAGGTCTACAACCACTGATTTCTCATTTCTATAATGTACTTCTCAGTATAAATAACAGCTTCATGCTCTCAAATGTAGTCAAGTAAAAATATCTACTCTAAAATGTACTTAAGTAACATGTATAAGATCCTGTACTTTACTTAAGTACAGTACTTTTCTTTTGTACTTTGTTATGCTGCACCACTGCTGCGGCGTGACAGGATTATTTCCAAAGAAAAATACAGTTCTAATTATTAAAACAATATCCTATTAAGATGAGAGAGTTACATTAGTATTAAACTAATACTATCGACATATTGTGTCATTTATAGTCATTTTGTTGACAACATGGCAATATATTTGTGAATGTGCTGCACTGGAATCACCTTCATGTTAAACTCTCTAATATTAAGAGAGTTTACTCCCAAACCTATTTCATGCTTGTTTATGAACACCATTTCCACAACTAGATTGTTTTTTTAGCTTTAAGCAACATTACTTACAACATGAATAAAATGTCCCACAGTGACACTCACTATGTTTATGTGGCAGGAAAACGGAACATCTAATGATCAGTAGTTTCAGTATTATTGTTAATCCAAAAGCAAAATAATCCTATTAAACCTTTACAACAAAAAATATAGAAATAAATGGCTACAATAAATGAACAGCTGAATGATCTGAGTAGTTGGTTTGTATCATTAATAAGCTACAAACTGAATATAATGACCACATTTAACTCTCATTGTTCATCAGCTCAACTTAATGTTTATGTTTTCAGACACAGAACACGACACCGCGAGAAAACACCTGCAACACAAGAGCAGAACTAACAAGAGCAGAACTAACAAGAGCAGAACTAACGAGAGCAGAACTAACGAGAGCAGAACTAACGAGAGCAGAACTAACGAGAGCAGAACTAACGAGAGCAGAACTAACGAGAGCAGAACTAACGAGAGCAGAACTAACGAGAGCAGAACTAACGAGAGCAGAACTAACGAGAGCAGAACTAACGAGAGCAGAACTAACGAGAGCAGAACTAACGAGAGCAGAACTAACACGATCAGAACTAACACGATCAGAACTATGAACCATTATCAGGGAATCTCTTTATGGCTCAACATTTGAATTTTATTCAAGCAGGAAAGTCCCAATGACATGAACCATCTCTTGGCCGAGAGGCAGCAAAGTGCAGCCGTTACAACAAACTACATGAGAATCATTCGGGTTAAAGGTGCCATAACATGCTTTTGTTCACGTTTGGTAGTCTATCCTAAGTGTATCATTGATAATAATAATTGTTGTGCAACACACTTAACATAATAGTTAAGAAATATCACCCAGACCTTGGACCCCCTCACCAACCCGGAAATGATGACGGCTTGGTTTGATATTCGCCCCCACCCAAGAGCCATCTGGCTCCCCCGCCCAACCCGTGACGTAGTCTCAGAGAGCGCGTGTGCCCCGCCCACCCGTGACGTAGTCTCAGAGCGTGTGTGTGCCCCGCCCAACCCGTGACGTAGTCTCAGAGAGCGCGTGTGCCCCGCCCAACCCGTGACGTAGTCTCAGAGAGAGCCTGTGTGCCCCGCCCACCCGTGACGTAGTCGTAGGGGGGTGGAGAGGGGGAGGGGGGATGATGACACGGTCTTGCCCTAATGACGCGGTCTTGCAGCCACCGCCCGTCAGTTTGGAGATTGGAGGAAAGGAGATAGTCTGTACTAAAGCTGAACACTGCGGGAATCAATCAAAAAAACACTCTGGACATATATGAAGCACAAATAGCAATGTAAGAAGGTTAAAAGCTCTGAAAAGTCGATTTTGCATTTTATGGGACCTTTAAGAAAAAACATTTGCACATTATTCAGAATCAAAAATTAGAAAAAGATTTCTTGCTATTGTCCGTTAACAAAACTCACAGACTAGAAACTTGCTCTGGTGTCAAAGTGCAACTATGAACAATTATGACATGTATGACATATCATAAGGCTTGCATTAAAAACAATACAATTTACTAATAAGACATGTAAATGTCACGTGTCAATGTCACGTGACAATGACACGTGACATTGACACGTGACAATGACACGTGTCATTGTCACGTGTCAATGTCACGTGACATTGACACGTGACATTGACACGTGACATTGACGCGTGACATTGACGCGCGACATTGACGCGCGACATTGACGCGCGACATTGACGCGCGACATTGACGCGCGACATTGACACGTGACATTGACGCGTGACATTGACACGTGACATTGACACGTGTCAATGTCACGTGTCATTGTCACGTGTCAATGTCACGTGTCATTGTCACGTGTCATTGTCACGTGTCAATGTCACGTGTCATTGTCACGTGTCATTGTCACGTGTCATTGTCACGTGTCAATGTCACGTGTCATTGTCACGTGTCAATGTCGCGTGTCAATGTCGCGCGTCAATGTCGCGTGTCAATGTCACGTGTCAATGTCACGTGACATTGACACGTGACAATGACACGTGACAATGACAGTCATGAACCTAAGAGATTCTGATAAACCATCTGAAGTCACGAAGCGGTAGAATCCATATAAAAAAGAAAACCATAATCTAATGCAGATAAAGTAGCTGTAACAAGGCGCTTTTTTACACCAAACAATTTCTATATTTTCATATGGGGCGTGACATGAAGGTTGTTCTTCCATTCGCTGTTCCATGGCACAGAGATGTCCTTGGGTCTGCAGCTTTCTCCTTATCTAGGAATGTGGTCTGTGTGAGGCCAGTTTCAGCACAAATCTAGAGTTAATATAGTTGGTATTCCCCTATTATATCAAAGCACTGTTTTAATACAATTAAGTAAAGTTAATATTTGGTATTCCCTTTACTAGCACATGTTTTCTAATGGTCCGCTGCCGGAGCTTCAATCTGTTTTATTTGCGCTGTGGAGATGACACAGTTCCTTATGTTTGAAAGCTCCAATTGAATGACATGTCGCTTATCTATGTTTGCCAAAAGTGTTGTATGTATATTCACTTTTTCAATCTTATCGCTACAAAGTTTTAGTGCTGATTCTAAATGACACCTCTTGGTCCCCGTTCACACCTGATATAGTTTTTGACCGGCTGTAGACTGGGATAAGAGTTGTCATTGAGTTGAATTGTTCTCCGCATGCGATGGTAGTGACCGTTTGCTTGTCCCGAGCAGGCAGCTGCTGAAGACCATCGCCATGGGCCAGGTGCTGTCCCTGCTCATCTGTGGCACAGCCGTGAGCTGTCAGTACCTGGCAGATGAAGGGGTGGAGACGCCTATGCTCCAGAGCTTCCTCAATTACACAATACTGCTGCTGGTCTACACCACCGTCCTCTGCACGCGCAAAGGTACTCGCCACTAACCACGGCTTCTTTTCATTCCAAGTACATGCCATTGCACTGTTGCCACTGTTGTCTTGTTCTTTTCTTTTTCTCTTGGAAGCCTATTGTATAAAAACGTATTGTAACTTTTCAGATGAGAAAAACTTGTTGCACGTGTTAAAATGTAACTGGTGGAAGTACTTGGTGATGGGGCTAGCTGATGTGGAGGCCAACTACACTGTGGTCAAGGCCTACCAGTACACCACTTTGACCAGTATCCAGGTAAGAATAACTGCTGCTGCTTTAATGCTTTAATCGAGTGTCTGCTTATTTCATAAAGCAGCCCGGTCACCGAGGCTCTCTCTCCCTTTCTCCCTGCTCAGGTCTGCGTTCAGCACGACCTTCCAATTTGTCAGGACAAACAACTATTTGAGTCACAAACTACGCAATCATCAACTGAATTACTGAGTGTCATTTGGTGTAGTTCTCTGACACATGTGTTACACACATGTAGTACTTTCACACACATGCAGTACTTTCACACACATGAAGGCTCTCTTCTTCTCCTTCAGCAGAGCCTTCAGTTCAAGGTTAATCCATGGCTTGTTGTTTGGAAAACACTGCACCGTCCGGGAGGGAACAATGTTTTCAAAACAGAAGTTGATGTAGTCCGTGATGCACTCTGTGATGCTTGATGGAAATTGAGTTAAGTGTTGAAAGTTGTAGGATTGTGCAGCATCTGGCAGCAGAGGGAGTTACACAGATAAATTACTACTGGAACCCCTAACCCTACTGGAACCCCTAACCCTACTGGAACCCCTAACCCTACTGGAACCCCTAACCCTCCTGCTACTGGAACCCCTAACCCTCCTGCTACTGGAACCCCTAACCCTACTGGAACCCCTAACCCTACTGGAACCCCTAACCCTACTGCTACTAGAACCCCTAACCCTACTAGAACCCCTAACCCTACTGGAACCCCTAACCCTCCTGCTACTGGAACCCCTAATCCTCCTGCTACTGGAATCCCTAACCCTACTGGAACCCCTAACCCTGCTGCTACTGGAACCCCTAACCCTACTGCTACTGGAACTCCTAACCCTACTGCTACTGCAACCCCTAACCCTCCTGCTACTGGAACCCCTAACCCTACTGCTACTGGAACTCCTAACCCTACTGCTACTGCAACCCCTAACCCTCCTGCTACTGGAACCCCTAACCCTCCTGCTACTGGAACCCCTAACCCTACTGGAACCCCTAACCCTACTGCTACTGAAACCCCTAACCCTACTGGAACCCCTAACCCTACTGCTACTGGAACCCCTAACCCTACTGCTACTGGAACCCCTAACCCTACTGCTACTGGAACCCCTAACCCTACTGCTACTGGAACCCCTAACCCTACTGCTACTGAAACCCCTAACCCTACTGGAATCCCTAACCCTCCTGCTACTGGAACCCCTAACCCTCCTGCTACTGGAACCCCTAACCCTACTGCTGCTGGAACCCCTAACCCTACTGGAACCCCTAACCCTACTGGAACCCCTAACCCTACTGGAACCCATAACCCTACTGGAACCCATAACTCTACTGCTACTGGAACCCCTAACCCTACTGGAACCCATAACTCTACTGCTACTGGAACCCCTAACCCTACTGCTACTGGAACCCCTAACCCTACTGCTACTGGAACCCCTAACCCTACTGCTACTGGAACCCCTAACCCTTCTGCTACTGGAACCCCTAACCCTACTGGAATCCCTAACCCTCCTGCTACTGGAACCCCTAACCCTCCTGCTACTGGAACCCCTAACCCTACTGCTGCTGGAACCCTTAACCCTACTGGAACCCCTAACCCTACTGGAACCCCTAACCCTACTGGAACCCATAACTCTACTGCTACTGGAACCCCTAACCCTACTGGAACCCCTAACCCTACTGCTACTGGAACCCTTAACCCTACTGGAACCCTTAACCCTACTGAAAAGGTGTGACCAATCACAGCACAGCATTGCAGTTTGGGCAGAAGTCAAAAGTTCAAACCTAAACATGGCGACAAACGTACTTTGACCTATTTCATCAGATTTACGGACTCTTTGGTTTTAAACACGTACAAATAGAAGTTCTTTGTTTGAGGACAGGGAAGAAGTCTGTGCTTTTCTCTGACTGGATTTAACAACAATTTAACAACAACAAACATGTTTTGACCACCGCCTTTTCCCTGACGGCTGTCAGCGAGAACATGTCTGATACTGTGTAGAACACACTGTGTAGAACACACTGTGTAGAACACACTGTGTAGAACACACTGTGTAGAACATGTCTGATACTGCGTAGAACACACTGTGTAGAACACACTGTGTAGAACATACTGTGTAGAACACACTGTGTAGAACATACTGTGTAGAACACACTGTGTAGAACATACTGTGTAGAACATGTCTGATACTGTGTAGAACACACTGTGTAGAACATACTGTGTAGAACATGTCTGATACACATGTCGTCTGCAGGTTAGAGCTTCTTAGCATCTCAGACAGAAGGTTACAATTGTTAATGAACCTGTTGTAATTCCCTCTGCAGCCAGTAGATGGCACCAACACTCAATCCCATGGGAAATAGCATTTTCTTCTAAAACATGAGATGCCAAATGCATCATATTTGTCCTTTTTAAGACTAAAACCCTGTACTACGTACCTGTCTTCATACACTGTCCTGTCTTCATACACTGTCCTGTCTTCATACACTGTCCTGTCTTCATACACTGTCCTGTCTTCATACACTGTCCTGTCTTCATACACTGTCCTGTCTTCACACGCTGTCCTGTCTTCACACGCTGTCCTGTCTTCACACGCTGTCCTGTCTTCATACACTGTCCTGTCTTCACACGCTGTCCTGTCTTCACACGCTGTCCTGTCTTCACACGCTGTCCTGTCTTCACACTGTCCTGCCTTCACACACTGTCCTGTCTTCACATCACACACTGTCCTGTCTTCACACGCTGTCCTGTCTTCACACACTGTCCTGTCTTCACACACTGTCCTGTCTTCACACACTGTCCTGTCTTCACACGCTGTCCTGTCTTCACACGCTGTCCTGTCTTCACACACTGTCCTGTCTTCACACGCTGTCCTGTCTTCACACGCTGTCCTGTCTTCACACACTGTCCTGTCTTCACACGCTGTCCTGTCTTCACACGCTGTCCTGTCTTCACACGCTGTCCTGTCTTCACACGCTGTCCTGCCTTCACACACTGTCCTGTCTTCACATCACACACTGTCCTGTCTTCACACGCTGTCCTGTCTTCACACGCTGTCCTGTCTTCACACGCTGTCCTGTCTTCACACACTGTCCTGTCTTCACACACTGTCCTGTCTTCACACGCTGTCCTGCCTTCACACACTGTCCTGTCTTCACACACTGTCCTGTCTTCACACACTGTCCTGTCTTCACATCACACACTGTCCTGTCTTCACATCACACACTGTCCTGTCTTCACATCACACGCTGTCCTGTCTTCACATCACACGCTGTCCTGTCTTCACATCACACACTGTCCTGTCTTCACACGCTGTCCTGTCTTCACACTGTCCTGTCTTCACATCACACACTGTCCTGCCTTCACACACTGTCCTGTCTTCACATCACACACTGTCCTGTCTTCACACGCTGTCCTGCCTTCACACACTGTCCTGTCTTCACACACTGTCCTGTCTTCACATCACACACTGTCCTGTCTTCACATCACACACTGTCCTGTCTTCACACGCTGTCCTGTCTTCACACGCTGTCCTGTCTTCACATCACACACTGTCCTGTCTTCACATCACACACTGTCCTGTCTTCACATCACACACTGTCCTGTCTTCACACGCTGTCCTGTCTTCACACGCTGTCCTGTCTTCACACGCTGTCCTGTCTTCACACGCTGTCCTGTCTTCACACTGTCCTGCCTTCACACACTGTCCTGTCTTCACATCACACACTGTCCTGTCTTCACACGCTGTCCTGTCTTCACACACTGTCCTGTCTTCACACACTGTCCTGTCTTCTAAGGCCTATGAGCTTGAAAGTGTCTCACATTGTCCCTCACTGTGTCTGCTGCAGCTGCTGGACTGCTTTGTGATCCCTGTGCTCATGCTACTCTCCTGGTTCCTCCTGAAGACATGCTACAGAGCCGTGCACTTTGTGGCTGTAATGGTTTGTCTGTCAGGGGTCGGGGCCATGGTGGGGGCCGACATACTGGCTGGCAGGGACCAAGGATCAAGTAAGAACACCAGCAGCATTCACTAACTGTAACGAGCGTCACTGTTCTATTAGAAATATAGTGTCATAATTAGACCTGTTTTTTGTTGTGCAAAAGAAACTCGTGACATGTGTCAGTTGATGTGGAGCCACATGCTCAGCAAAACAAAGCATCACACAGGCGTTTAGATGGGATTTGAAAACACCCCGTCCAAATCATTTAGTCCAGGGGTACGGGGGCCGACGAGGCAAAAAAACGGCGGCAGCGGCGGCGCACGCACGGTTATCTTAATACCTGGCGGTATCTTTTACTATCTGTGAGTAGAGAAATTGTACCCACACCGAGCTTGCCTTCTTAATAATTATGTAATGTTATGGGTGCTGGTGCAAATAACATTGAAAAACCATTGTAAAGAGGTAAATATTATTATTAAGAAAACACTTCTCTTCTGTTCTAGTTGTTTGTTAGGATCAGCGTATTGTCTCCTGATTGTGAGTGTGTTTGCAGCCAAAGGCGTGCTGCTAGGCGACGGGCTGGTGCTCCTCAGCGCAGTGCTGTATGCCGTGTCAAACGTGTGTCAGGAGGACACGGTGAAGAGGCTCAGCAGGGTGGAGTTCCTGGGAATGATGGGGCTCTTCGGGACCGGCATCAGCGGCATTCAGCTGTAAGGGATTTGTCAAGATTTAGTCAAATGATTTTCATTTAGTTTCAGTCTAGTTCATGGTCCGTGGTAGAAAAGGTTTCATCCGGACACTTCAAGGGAATCAAGACATTTTCAATTTGAATAGAAATGGTTTGAGCTGCAGCTCAAAGGCCCTGTGCAGAGGGAGGAGTCACAACTTCAACTTTGAACTATAGATTGTATGTTATTGCTTAATTTATAGACGATTAGATATGAATGAATGAGTCTTGATCTCGAATAAACTTTGAGTAATTGCTAAGCCTTAGTTTAGTCCATATAAATGAGTGAATCCTTTTGTGATATAAGGAGCAAAAGAACAAATAAAGCACCATCTAAATATATACCAACTGTTTAAATTGCATCTACAAGCGTTATATGTAGACATCTAGATGCATGTTTGTGTGTAAGAAGTGTAGAACTGGAACATGTCCTGTGTGTGCAGAGCTGCTCTGGAGACGGGGGCCATCGCAGAGGTCACATGGGACGTCCGCATCGGTAAGTCCCACGTGTTATTCCACGTCCTGTTATGGAAGGTTAGGGCCGACGCGTTAGGGCGGCACCGCAATAGTGCTTAACGTGCTAATCGATATCACAAACTAAATATATCGCAATAATACCAACGTTCTCCATCTGACAGAAAGGATTTTTCAATGTAAATTGGCCTTGATTTAGTCTGATTTTGCCTTGTTTTTCTTTTCAGAGTTTGTCTAATACATTAAGGCACCAACAGTTGTGTTAAAAAGTCTATTCAGATATCGCAATAATATTGTCATTGCCGTACGTGCAGGTGTTTTCTCCACATTATAAAAGTGCACTGTTAGCATGCTAGTTATTCTTAGCTTTGCCGTGATGACAAAACTCACTCTGAAAGTCATGATTATAAATTCATTGCGGTGAATAATTAGGATGCCAGGAATGCATTAGACACATGGACTGCTGCAAAGTTTAACATTTAAATAGAGTTTAGAATTGTTTTAAAGCCGGTTAATTCGGGTACAGCACCTTAAATGTGTTTTGACAATATATTACATTAAGACATGAACACATTTGTTTGTAATATATAAAAAACAGTCTGTTCCAACATGGCAGTAATAGTGCTTGATAATCATGTAGCGCACGGTGTGTCCTGTTGTGTGCAGTCCTCCTGTTCGCCCTGTACGCCCTGTGCATGTTCGCCCTGTACAGCTTCATGCCTGTGGTGGTGCAGATGACCAGTGCCACTGCGGTCAACCTGTCGCTGCTCACTGCTGACCTCTTCAGCCTCTTCTGTGGACTCTTCCTCTTCCACTACGCGGTGAGTCCACTGCACAAGAAGCAACCCATGTCTGTTTGCAGAGACGGGAAGAACACTCAGAAGAACACTCAGAAGAACACTCAGAAGAACACTCAGAAGAACACTCAGAAGAACACTCTGAAAAACACTCTGAAAAACACTCTGAAAAACACTCTGAAAAACACTCTGAAGAACACTCTGAAGAACACTCTGAAAAACACTCTGAAAAACACTCTGAAGAACACTCTGAAGAACACTCTGAAAAACACTCTGAAAAACACTCTGAAAAACACTCTGAAAAACACTCTGAAAAACACTCTGAAGAACACTCTGAAGAACACTCTGAAAAACACTCTGAAAAACACTCTGAAAAACACTCTGAAGAACACTCTGAAGAACACTCTGAAGAACACTCTGAAGAACACTCTGAAGAACACTCTGAAGAACACCACTCTGAAGAACACCACTCTGAAGAACACCACTCTGAAGAAGAACGCTCTGAAGAAGAACGCTCTGAAGAAGAACGCTCTGAAGAAGAACGCTCTGAAGAACAACACTGAAGAACACTCTGAAGAACAACACTGAAGAAGTTAGCTGCTAACGCGTTAGCTGGTAATGCGGTAAAGTGTTAGCTGGTGGTAAAGCATTAGCTGGTAACGCGTTAGCTGGTAAAGTGTTAGCTGCTAATGCGTTAGCTGGTAATGCGTTAGCTGGTAATGCGTTAGCTGGTAAAGCGTTAACTGGTAAAGCGTTAGCGTAAAGTGTTAGCTGGTAAAGCGTTAGCGTAAAGTGTTAGCTGGTAAAGCGTTAGCTGGTAAAGTGTTAGCTGGTAAAGCGCTAGCGTAAAGCGTTAGCTGGTAAAGCCTTAGCTGGTAAAGCGTTAGCTTTTAAAGCGCTAGCGTAAAGCGTTAGCTGGTAATGCGTTAGCTGGTAAAGCGTTAGCATAAAGTGTTAGCTGGTAAAGCGTTAGCATAAAGTGTTAGCTGGTAAAGCGTTAGCTGGTAAAGTGTTAGCTGGTAAAGTGTTAGCTGGTAAAGCGCTAGCGTAAAGCGTTAGCTGGTATTAGAGGAACGTAAAACATTTGTTTTGTGCACTCAGTAATCTAGTGCTAGTTAGTTTTTCACATCAGTAACGCGCTAGTTCCAGAACTATTGACTTGCATTATATTATAGTGTAAAAAAAGTAGGATTAAAAGGGCTTTATATTTGTTACACTGTTTGTATGCATTTATTTACCAGAAATGAGACAAGGGAAAAGTGCATATACTGCACCTCAAAGCTTTAATATGGTACAGTCCCAGTCTAAACTTATGTGATTGAATACTGCAATGTATTTATTTTAATTTGACTAACTATTTTGAACCTCACCAAATTAAAAGGGTAATCACGAGATGACACAAGACGAGCCTCACACATAATGAACCAAATACAAAATAAGCAGAAAGAAGCTGTAATGATTAGTTTGGACACTGAGAAAGCTTTTAATTCTGTGATCCTGTTACCTCCCTGTTACCTCCCTGTTACCTCCCTGTTACCTCCCTGTTATCTCCCTGTTACCTCCCTGTTACCTCCCTGTTATCTCCCTGTTACCTCCCTGTTATCTCCCTGTTATCTCCCTGTTACCTCCCTGTTACCTCCCTGTTACCTCCCTGTTACCTCCCTGTTATCTCCCTGTTACCTCCCTGTTATCTCCCTGTTACCTCCCTGTTACCTCCCTGTTATCTCCCTGTTACCTCCCTGTTACCTCCCTGTTATCTCCCTGTTATCTCCCTGTTACCTCCCTGTTATCTCCCTGTTATCTCCCTGTTACCTCCCTGTTACCTCCCTGTTACCTCCCTGTTATCTCCCTGTTACCTCCCTGTTACCTCCCTGTTACCTCCCTGTTACCTCCCTGTTACCTCCCTGTTACCTCCCTGTTACCTCCCTGTTATCTCCCTGTTACCTCCCTGTTACCTCCCTGTTACCTCCCTGTTATCTCCCTGTTATCTCCCTGTTATCTCCCTGTTATCTCCCTGTTACCTCCCTGTTACCTCCCTGTTATCTCCCTGTTATCTCCCTGTTACCTCCCTGTTACCTCCCTGTTATCTCCCTGTTACCTCCCTGTTACCTCCCTGTTACCTCCCTGTTATCTCCCTGTTACCTCCCTGTTATCCCCCTGTTATCTCCCTGTTACCTCCCTGTTATCCCCCTGTTACCTCCCTGTTACCTCCCTGTTACCTCCCTGTTATCTCCCTGTTACCTCCCTGTTACCTCCCTGTTATCCCCCTGTTACCTCCCTGTTACCTCCCTGTTATCCCCCTGTTACCTCCCTGTTACCTCCCTGTTATCCCCCTGTTATCTCCCTGTTACCTCCCTGTTACCTCCCTGTTATCCCCCTGTTATCTCCCTGTTATCTCCCTGTTATCTCCCTGTTATCTCCCTGTTACCTCCCTGTTATCTCCCTGTTACCTCCCTGTTATCCCCCTGTTACCTCCCTGTTACCTCCCTGTTATCCCCCTGTTATCCCCCTGTTACCTCCCTGTTATCTCCCTGTTACCTCCCTGTTATCTCCCTGTTACCTCCCTGTTACCTCCCTGTTACCTCCCTGTTACCTCCCTGTTATCTCCCTGTTACCTCCCTGTTATCCCCCTGTTACCTCCCTGTTACCTCCCTGTTACCTCCCTGTTACCTCCCTGTTACCTCCCTGTTATCCCCCTGTTACCTCCCTGTTACCTCCCTGTTATCCCCCTGTTATCCCCCTGTTACCTCCCTGTTACCTCCCTGTTACCTCCCTGTTACCTCCCTGTTACCTCCCTATTATCCCCCTGTTACCTCCCTGTTACCTCCCTGTTATCCCCCTGTTATCCCCCTGTTACCTCCCTGTTACCTCCCTGTTACCTCCCTGTTATCTCCCTGTTACCTCCCTGTTACCTCCCTGTTATCCCCCTGTTATCCCCCTGTTACCTCCCTGTTACCTCCCTGTTACCTCCCTGTTATCTCCCTGTTACCTCCCTGTTACGCCGCTGATGATCTTTTGTATTTGACCAAACCATAGACTCCAAAGTGACTGAGCTTTGGCTCCATCTTCTGGCCTCAGAGGGAATTAAGTTCAAAAGAATCATTCAAACCAGGAACTCATTAAAGGTGAATAAAGCTTGATAAACATGATCACAACCAAATACTCACTTTTATAGTAATCACGCACACAATATGTGGTGCTGCTGAATAGTTAGCTTGAATAGTAACAGTAAAAGAGGGCCGTCCAGAAACGCGGAACTAAACTTTGGTTCCCCCCTTAGTCTTTGTGACACATAAATACATCTCCAGGTTTGTTTGAGGGAACAATATTAGAACACGTTTAATATTGAGACCTTTAATTCCCTTTATCTTAGTGTGACGTTTTAAATCTTATAAGACAAAAAACAATCATGCAGTGGAACCAAAATGAGAGCTCAGACACTTTGAGACTGTACTGGAGACACTTTGAGACTGTACTGGAGACACTTTGAGACTGTACTGGAGACACTTTGAGACTGTACTGGAGACACTTTGAGACTGTACTGGAGACACTTTCAGACTGAACTGGAGACACTTTGAGACTGTACTGGAGACACTTTGAGACTGTACTGGAGACACTTTGAGACTGTACTGGAGACACTTTCAGACTGAACTGGAGACACTTTGAGACTGTACTGGAGACACTTTGAGACTGTACTGGAGACACTTTGAGACTGTACTGGAGACACTTTGAGACTGTACTGGAGACACTTTCAGACTGTACTGGAGACACTTTTTGAGACTGTACTGGAGACACTTTGAGACTGAGACACTTTGAGACTGTACTGGAGACACGTTGAGACTGTATTAGAGACACTTTGAGACTGTATTAGAGACACTTTGAGACTTTACTGGAGACACTTTGAGACTGTATTAGAGACACTTTGAGACTGTACTAGAGACACTTTGAGACTGTACTGGAGACACTTTGAGACTGTACTGGAGACACTTTCAGACTGTACTGGAGACACTTTGAGACTGTACTGGAGACACTTTGAGACTGTACTGGAGACACTTTGAGACTGTACTGGAGACACTTTCAGACTGTACTGGAGACACTTTCAGACTGTACTGGAGACACTTTCAGACTGTACTGGAGACACTTTTTGAGACTGTACTGGAGACACTTTGAGACTGAGACACTTTGAGACTGTACTAGAGACACTTTTAGACTGTACTGGAGACACTTTGAGACTGTACTGGAGACACTTTGAGACTGTACTGGAGACACTTTGAGACTGTACTGGAGACACGTTGAGACTGTATTAGAGACACTTTGAGACTGTATTAGAGACACTTTGAGACTTTACTGGAGACACTTTGAGACTGTATTAGAGACACTTTGAGACTGTACTAGAGACACTTTGAGACTGTACTGGAGACACTTTCAGACTGTACTGGAGACACTTTCAGACTGTACTGGAGACACTTTCAGACTGTACTGGAGACACTTTGAGACTGTACTGGAGACACTTTGAGACTGTACTGGAGACACTTTGAGACTGTACTGGAGACACTTTCAGACTGTACTGGAGACACTTTCAGACTGTACTGGAGACACTTTGAGACTGAACTGGAGACACTTTCAGACTGTACTGGAGACACTTTGAGACTGTACTGGAGACACTTTGAGACTGTACTGGAGACACTTTGAGACTGTACTGGAGACACTTTGAGACTGTACTGGAGACACTTTGAGACTGTACTGGAGACACTTTGAGACTGTACTGGAGACACTTTGAGACTGTACTGGAGACACTTTCAGACTGGAGACACTTTGAGACTGTACTGGAGACACTTTGAGACTGTACTGGAGACACTTTGAGACTGTACTGGAGACACTTTGAGACTGTACTGGAGACACTTTCAGACTGAACTGGAGACACTTTGAGACTGTACTGGAGACACTTTGAGACTGTACTGGAGACACTTTCAGACTGTACTGGAGACACTTTCAGACTGGAGACACTTTCAGACTGTACTGGAGACACTTTCAGACTGGAGACACTTTCAGACTGTACTGGAGACACTTTCAGACTGGAGACACTTTGAGACTGTACTGGAGACACTTGTGGACACGAGCCTCATGTGTCCTCTTGTTCACTCCCTCTAGTTTTCCACCCTGTACATCGTGTCCTTTGTGGTCATCATCGTCGGGTTCGTCATGTTCAACGCTGTCCCCCCCTGCAGTGCTCTGACAGAGGGAGGTTCTGCTGAAGAGGCCCCGGGCCCCCACACAGAGCAGGGGCCCCACACTCAGGGGCTTCCAGAGGGGTCTACAGACCAGCTGCTGCATCCCGACACACCTGACCACGCCCTGGCTGTAGCTGCTCTATGACACGGCACAAAGAGGCGTTCCACGTACTGTAGTGTTCTATTCATAATCCACAGTTACAGTTCTTTTACAGAGCAGATGTCACTCAGAACTCCATCACTCTCACATCTTTGGCATATTCAGTGTTTTCTTCTGCATTTGGGACTTGGCGTTATATAAAAAATATTTATTTTCAGCTGAAGTTTAAACGTTGAAGCCCAGAGTTTGTCCTGGAGCAGAAATAACATGAGCTGCTTCTGTCACACTGTGGATTAGAGCCTTAAACTGCTTATATTGTTTTATATTTAGAGTAGACATAAACTATATATTAGGTAATTTATGATGTTTTAATATTAGTCAAATTGTGCTACAGTTATTCCTAAAATTATGTAACAATTGTGAAAAACCTTCCTGACAAAGACATTATTTGTGTATTTTTGTTACATGCATTTGAACTTTTTACTGATTAAATTTTTATATTTATACTTCTAAGTGTCCTGTGTTTGAAGTAAATCATATATCTCTAATTTCCAGGTCTTCATAAACAAGCAAAAAGTTGTATTTTCTTAGTTGCATAACTCAGTTCAGTCTCCGCCCCTGCGACTCCGCCCCTGTGACTCCGCCCCTGTTTGCACAGGTTTAAACACTTTAATGTTGTCCATAGATTTAGTTTCCACAGTTTTGGCCAATGTCATGTTTTTGCTGTTGCTGAAATGTTGACGATTGTTTTTATTTTATCTACAGATTTATATATTTATTACATAATTGTAGTCTTCTTCCAAAAAGGATCAAAGTAAATTTGGATGTTAGAAAACTGTATTTTTCATCTTTTGCAATAGATAAACAAACTACTTCACAATTCAACCCTGGGTATCAGGGCCGGCCCAAGCCTTCAGGGGGCCCTAAGCGGAAAAAAAAAAATTGGGGGCCCCTCACCACGTCATCAGAATCAGTTTTATTGCCATTGTCAGTAAACAATTCACATATGGGAACTTTCTTCAACGCAAACAAAGCGCACCTAAACTCCAGGGCATCCGTTTGTCAGTTAGTTTATTCTCAGCACCTCACAAGCTCAAATATTGATAACTTAAATCCCACAATGCAACTTGGTATTCCGCTGACATCACCTCTACTCCTTGTACAAATAACACACGTCCCAGATACGTTTTTGGGTGTATTTGTGGGCGTTAAGGGTCGACAGCCACATTAGCACATTAGCAGTTTAAATTAAAGAACAGGGGGGTCTGGGGGCCCTCCCCCAGAGATTTTCAGACCTTTTTTGGGTCTTCTGCTGCATTTTAATGTGGTCCAGCCGCTAAAGTAAGAGTAAAATGTTGAGGTTGTAATGCTATAAAATGATGATGTGATGAAACTGTACCAGGAGAAAATGACTAAAGCCAGTTATTAATACATTAGTGTACTTAATTACTCAATACAATATTGGCTATGAAAAATAATTATGATCAAATTGATTAATTTTAACTGAAAATGTAAAATTAATAGTTATCCTTACAAATGTATCTTTTACTGCTCCCAACTGTTCCTTCTTGCTAAAGTGACAAAACAAGTTATATTCAATTAAACAAATGGCATAAGCATTGCTTGATTAACAATTGACACTGATAAAACAAACATGTTATTCCCAGAGAATGAACAGAACGAGAAGTGAAGGTCCAAACCTAGCTATAGTGAAGAGACTGCGTTTCTGCAACTTTACCACTTTTATAGAAAAATATATAGTATTATTCTATAACAGACGCAATCATAATATGTCTGGTTATTTTTCACTATCAATTTATTATAATTTATAACAAATAGTCTAATGATGCTTTTTAAATAAATTGAAATGTTCTATTGCTCTATTAAAAGTGGATTACTATATAAATGTTTGTTCTGATCAGAACATCACACACTGGACTCCTGCATGAAACAATGCTGCGATGTGATTGGCTGATGCATAAACCTTTACGTTCCTCTCATTGCACGTTAAGAAGTCAAAGTCAAACAGACATCACGAGTCACGATTGATCTGACACATGGTGATGTGAGAGCGGGGACGCAAACTCAAACCCGCTCATCTCTAACTGAGGCTGCACAGGGGCCCGGGACAGGGGCCCGGGACAGGGGCCCGGGACAGGGGCCCGGGACAGGGGCCCGGGACAGGGGCCGCACACTGTTCACTCCAAAGTCTCACATCAGAGGTTCTGGACGAGACGGCGCTCGTCCGGACCGGATCTCCGCCTCTTAGTGACCCGGGGCATAGACGCCCCTCACCGGCCTCACCTGCAGCTGACACTACGGGGCTGGTGTAAATGTGAAGCTCATTATCTTTCATTCAGACACATATTGTGCGCGGGGCAGAGCTCTCGTCGCCTCCAGCCTGAGCGAACGTGACAGACTCGTGTTGTTTCAAACAGCAGCATTAACCGTCTCTTTGTAAGAGAAGTTCAAAACCTGGAGAGTGTTGTTGAGTTTGCAGTTTCTTTACAAGTTTCTTCTTTCGTTTTTCGGCATCGGGGGGATATATTCCTCTGGACATGAGGACCACGTTCTGTTGTGTTTATGTTTTGCTCTCGTTCTGCTCGCACACAATGAAGTTGACCAATCAGCGCAGGTTTGGTGTCTTGGTTGCCAGATTGTCATTACAAATAAACGTGGTTTGTGCGTTTTATGTTCCCGCTGTGTGCGCTGCCGCGCCAGCAGCGCTACTACACTAGTGGCGCACGCTGCGCTTGCACTTCGCATAAGACGGGTTGCCAGATTGGGGGCCCTATTAACGCCTCGGGGCCCTACGCGGCTGCTTAGTTCGCTTATAGGCTGGGCCGGCCCTGCTGGGTATTCTAAACTCTTCTTCTCAAAGTTTAAAATCATTAGCATTGATTGAATGTCATATCATAATTGGACATTTGTTTTGATCCATTCCACTTTGCATTAAGTCGCCCCCTTATGTTTAACATTGGAATTGCATCATATTTGTATTTTTATCTTCATTATTATGAATGTATAATTCTAGATGAAATTGTGTCAGTGAACGAGCTCTCTAGCGCTCCGTGTCGCCTGGAGGCCGGTCCCGGTACTGCGTCTCCCTGGGTGCGTGATGGAGGAGCTGTGACGTCCTCTGCTGCAAACATCGACCTCTTTATCTCACGCAAGGTACATTTCAACGACCTCACATTATTATTAGCATTTGACAGTTCCATATGTGCTTGACGTGCATCGTGGCGTCGCACCGCGTCCCGGAGGTGTTTGTAATCTGCGTCTAACGGAGCAGATCCCGGATTAGAGGAACCGCAGGGGCAGGACGGCGTCCGTTGTGGGCTCGGGTCGGTCGAAGGCGGCGGTACAACAGGGGGATAAACCAGTACTAAAGCAGGTTTGTGGCGTGTGCGCGAGCTCCAGGAGACGAGGCCGTGCGCCTCTGACGCGCTCGGACGGTCCAGGACCGACCCGGGCGCGTTACTGGCCCACACGGTGCACCGTGGTCCGCATGTGATGAACACCCCGCACATTAACGGGGTTTCGAGCGAGAACACTCGGTTCATGACCTGAAAACTGCTCCGAGGTCACGGGGCGCGCTTTCTCTGGCCCCGCGAACCGGAACCGAACCCGCACTAGAGTCTGTGTGCACCCAGTGAGACCCCCGTGTGTGTGTGTGTGTGTGTGTGTGTGTGTGTGTCTGTGTGTGTGTCTCTGTGTGTGTGTGTGTGTGTGTGTCTGTGTGTGTGTCTGTGTCTGTGTGTGTGTGTGTGTCTGTGTGTGTGTGTCTGTGTCTGTGTGTGTGTGTGTGTGTCTGTGTGTGTCTGTGTGTGTCTGTGTCTGTGTGTGTGTGTGTGTCTGTGTGTGTGTGTCTGTGTCTGTGTGTGTGTGTGTGTCTGTGTGTGTGTGTCTGTGTCTGTGTGTGTGTGTGTGTCTGTGTGTGTGTGTCTGTGTCTGTGTGTGTGTGTGTGTCTGTGTGTGTGTGTCTGTGTCTGTGTGTGTGTGTGTCTGTGTGTGTGTGTGTGTGTGTGTGTGTCTGTGTGTCTGTGTGTGTGTGTGTGTGTGTGTGTGTGTGTGTCTGTGTGTGTGTGTGTGTGTGTGTGTCTGTGTGTGTGTGTGTGTGTGTGTGTGTCTGTGTGTCTGTGTGTGTGTGTGTGTGTGTGTGTGTGTGTGTCTGTGTGTGTGTGTGTGTGTCTGTGTGTGTGTGTGTGTGTGTGTGTCTGTGTGTGTGTGTGTGTGTGTGTGTGTCTGTGTGTCTGTGTGTGTGTGTGTGTGTGTGTGTGTGTGTGTGTCTGTGTGTGTGTGTGCGTCTGTGTGTGTGTGTGCGTCTGTGTGTGTGTGTCTGTGTGTGTGTGTGTGTCCACAGGTGACCAGAGCCAGAACCAGGACCGAACTAGAGTCCAGCTAAGAGACAGCAGCCAACATGAAGCATTTCCTCAGGTAAACACACAGCTGTCCTGAGCACAAAGAAGATTTTGGACTCCTCCTTTTGTAGATTTACCACTGATAATTTGTGGTCAAATTTGAGGGTGAATTTGAACATTTGACTTGGTGGTGCAGACATAATTATATCATGTGCAGACATAATTATATCGTGACATATATATCGTGTTGGAATAAGTTGCGTTCACGTGACGTCGCACCTTCTCTGAAGCCTTCAGTTTAACTGCTGGAGGTCAAATCAGAATTCTAAGACAGAATTGTGTCAGATTGCAGAGTGTGACCTTATGGTTCATAGCTCTGTCATTACTGGAAATACAAACTCTGTAAACACAAAGAAACAAAAGGGACATTATTTTTTCACAATTGCCCCATAAAGTGGTGCCATTATTCACAGAAAAATAAATAAATCGTGATTATTGTCAATTGAAAGGATTTTAAGACATGAGATTACCTACATTTCTGTAGCAAACTAATAATGAGAATGTTCAACATTGTGGATTTCTAGATTTGAAAAACATTTGAGATTATTTCTCAAACATGAAAGGAATGACATCGCCTTTTGTTTACTACAAATATAAAAATGTGTTTTATTATCATTACCATCATCACACGCTACACATATTGCCTTACATGTCGTCATGTTGTTGAATAACGATCATTATATAGCACGACACCACTGCAGTGATGCAGTCGCTGCATCGACTGTTGTGGTGAAGAAGGAGCTGAGTCCAAAGACAAAGCTCTCTATTTACTGGTCACTCTACGTTCTGACCTCACCTATGGTCATGAGCTTTGGGTAGTGACCGAAAGGACAAGATCGAGGATACAAGCGGTCGACATGAGTTTCCTCCTCAGGGTGGCTGGGCGCTCCCTTAGAGATAAGGTGAGGAACTCAGTCACACGGGAGGAGCTCGGAGTAGAGCCACTGCTCCTCCATGTCGAGAGGAGCCAGCTGAGGCTCGGGCATCTGTTCCCACAAAGTTCACATTAGACAGTTTAGACGCTTTCTGACTGTACTAAACCGGTCCAAAGTGAACCAGTGGAAACAAGCCAACGTTTATATGAAATTCTACTTCACTGATGCATCAAGAATGACACAAAACGCAGCCACTCAGACTTTATGTTCCCTCTGTGCCAGATCGCAGGTGGTCCCTTCACTTTCTTAAATAATAGGTGGCTTAGGATTTCCCATGATGCTTTTCTCTGCGCTTCATTTAAAGTAGGCCAGTCTCCCAGGTACAGCTCCTCCTCCTTCTGCAGTGACCGTTCTGCACAGAAAATGCTCCGTGCGACAATGGATCAGAGAGAAATCATCAAATCCAAATCCACGTGTAGTTAGAGGCTGGTCCAGTCCAGTCATACTTTGAGGAAGAGGTTTTAGACAGCAATCTAAATCTGTATTGTTTATGTTTGAAAACTGTGATTATTCAATGTGTAAATGTCTCGCCCTTACTCTTAGTGACAACATAGGTTGTAGGATCAACTAAAAGTCTAATTATTTAGCCCAATGACCTCAGACAAGTTCACTATTGTTTCATTTAGGTCAGGGGGTTCCAAATTTTTTTCACCGAGGGCCGCATTTTGAAACTTATACGGAGACTTGGAACTAATGTTCCAAGTCTTATTAAAGGTTTTAAGTTGGTATAACATCACAATGCTTAAAGGCGGTATGGACGATTTTTCGGCGATTTGAGAACGCAGGCGGAAGTGCACATGCCACTCCCCCGTGCACATGCCCCTCCCCCGTGCTCATGCCACTCCCCCCTGTGGACCGATACAACACACACGTGCGTTTGTTTATTAGCATCGCATCTCTCGTCTCCCGTAGATTTCTGTCCACTTCTGCGTCAGCTCGAACTGTCTTTCTCCGTCCTCATTTTGCCCCGTACACTGAGGGAACTATATTATGATAGATCCATGCACTTAGGCACGCGGAAACGTGGGGACGAGCCAGACGCGGCTGCAGGTGAGCGACAGGTGCGTTTTATGATTGATACGTGGCAGGACAAATGATTTATCCACGCCACGAGGAAATATGATACAAAATTTGCTGAAAAAAATCGTCCATACCACCTTTTAAATGTTTCAAAATCTTACAGTAAAAATACTACTTTTTGTTGTTTGGACCAACAGCAGGAAGAAACAGGAACAAAAATTAGTCTGAGGGCCGCATTTGTAATTTAGACATGCCTGATTCAAGTGGAAGCAGATGACACTGTGGCCTGGAGCGTTACTAACTATCGAGGAAACTTTATGTAGCTACATATTTACAGATTTATCCACCTCCACCAGGCTGCAATTTAAACAATTTACAAAAAGCGAAAATATAATTTTAATTTATAATTGATATGATTCATTCAGACAACATGGCTAATCATTAAATTGAAAATCAAGGAAAGCCCTGAACGGACAACATTAAACACATGGTTCAGACATAGAGGAGAGCTGGAGGAGCTGTCCAGGGGCCAGTGGTGCTGATATCTGCTCCTGTCTGCCTGTGCCCTTATACATCATATCCTCACAGTCGGGCGTGTGGGGCTGGTGTGGAGTCCATACCCACCACAGTCTGGGACAATCACTGAAGACTGAATCATTTATTCATGAGAACGTAAATCTCTACCGGTCAATTACAGTAAAACTGTCAAAGCATTAATACAAAATGTGACTAACACTGTTTCCTTGTGTGCAGAGTACTGAGCCAGTTCCTGGTGTTCCTCTACTGTAAGATCTTGTGGAGGGGGCTGAAGTTTGTCATCAGGAAGTTGACCGGCCGCTGTGAGCTGCAGCGCATCTGCTACAACAACAAGCCCGGAGCAAGGCGCACGCTCAAGATCGGTACGCTGCAATGTGCTCTTAAGGGTTAGGCCTAGGGTTAGGCCTACACAGACGGAATTATTTTACCCTGGGAACTTGGGTAAATTGCGATAATTACAAATGTAGTGTGAATCATCCATATCCGTGAAATACCCTGTGGTTTGCGTGCTGTATTAGTCCTGTGTCTGTGATTTCAACCATTTTAGTTTGTACAGTGAAGATAGCATTGATTCAAAATGTATCTGCTCCATTTTACGTCAAGATTCTAAATTAATTATTTATTAATTATTTCCCCACTGACCATTCCCCAATCCAGTTGTTTTCTTTCAGAAATTAAAAATGAAAAGAACACAGAAATACAATAAGTAAGCAAGCAAGTGCTTTTGATGCTTAGTTTGCATCAAAGTGTCAGTGTGTTTGGATTAAAGGAGAGAAAATGCCACAGTGGTAAAGAACCAGGTCTGACACTACAGAACAGACACAAGATGCTAAAATCTAAATTTAAGCAATGCTAATGACATGAATACCGTATTTTCCGGACTATAAGTCACACCAGTCAAAAAATGCATAATAGATATAGATATAAGTCTCACTGGAGTATAAGTCGCATTTTGGGGGGAACAGACATTCAATGGATTTTTCAATGGATCTTCGATGGAATTCAATGGATTTTCACTAAATCCATTGAATTCTTCTTCCTCCAGGGTTAGGGTTAGACTCCACAAACTCCAGAAGAAGTGCCGATTCTTCTTCTGCGTCGCTTAGAGCCTAGAGCGCCCTCTTGTGGGTGTCAGTGTGAAAAGAATGAATAATATCACATATAAGTCGCTCTGGAGTATAACTCTATAAGCCGGCCTAAACTATGAAAAAAGGTAAGGTGTGAAAATACAGTAATTTAAAAGATTATTGTCTTATTTTAGTGTGATTATCAGTCCAACATTTCTGGACTAAAGTCTGTAAAAACAAGCTCTGAAAGTTCTTATCCTGCGGGAATGTAAAACTGTCAAACTAATCCTGTCCAACAGGGTTCAGTTCTGTGATAACTAGACATAGTTGTACAAAGTTTCTGTTTTGTAACTTGAGCTCCGTTAATCAGCTCAAAGAATCAGACAGCGATTTGTCCTTGTGTTGAGAGTTCATGATGTTTCAGATCCAATTTTATATTTTCTTATCAAAAAAAATTAAAATTGCTTTCAATATTATTTTTATGAACATAAACAAGATTTAGTTGTGCAATTTCATACCAAATATAGTAAGATTTGGCTCATTAAAAAGACAGAAGCTGATCATTTGAAATGATTAATAATTGATTTAACTAAAATGCGTAATTACACAGTCCATTTCCTAACTTTTTTGTTTTTCTTACATTTTCTCAGAATCATCCCTGAGGTTCTCCAAGAATGAGGTAATGCACACGTTTAGTGTCATTGTGCGAAGAGTTGAGTAAAAGAGGGGTCTGGAATTATAGGACACATATCAAGGAAACAATGTTCCTCATCATAAACATAACCTTTACTTTAACAATGTTCCTCATCATAAACATAACCTTTACTTTAACAACGTTCCACATCATAAACATAACCTTTACTTTAACAATGTTCCACATCATAAACATAACCTTTACTTTAACAATGTTCCTCATCATAAACATAACCTTTACTTTAACAATGTTCCACATCATAAACATAACCTTTACTTTAACAATGTTCCTCATCATAAACATAACCTTTACTTTAACAATGTTCCACATCATAAACATAACCTTTACTTTAACAATGTTCCTCATCATAAACATAACCTTTACTTTAACAACGTTCCACATCATAAACATAACCTTTACTTTAACAATGTTCCTCATCATAAACATAACCTTTACTTTAACAACGTTCCACATCATAAACATAACCTTTACTTTAACAACGTTCCACATCTTGATCTTTTCGACATTCAATATAAGAATTTTCTTGTATGTTCTTTATGTTTAAATTAATGCTCCAGTATTTAAATCCTAATGAGGAACAGCTTTAAAGTTCTAAAACAACAAATAATGCAGAATATTAGAGGAGATGATTGACATGGAGGAGATGATTGACATGGAGGAGATGATTGACATGGAGGAGATGATTGACGTGGAGGAGATGATTGACGTGGAGGAGATGATTGACGTGGAGGAGATGATTGACATGGAGGAGATGATTGACATGGAGGAGATGATTGACATGGAGGAGATGATTGACGTGGAGGAGATGATTGACGTGGAGGAGATGATTGACGTAGAGGAGATGATTGACGTGGAGGAGATGATTGACGTGGAGGAGATGATTGACGTGGAGGAGATGATTGACGTGGAGGAGATGATTGACGTGGAGGAGATGATTGACGTGGAGGAGATGATTGACGTGGAGGAGATGATTGACGTGGAGGAGATGATTGACGTGGAGGAGATGATTGACGTGGAGGAGATGATTGACGTGGAGGAGATGATTGACGTGGAGGAGATGATTGACGTGGAGGAGATGATTGACGTGGAGGAGATGATTGACGTGGAGGAGATGATTGACGTGGAGGAGATGATTGACGTGGTGCTTGTGCGTAGCTGCTGCAGTCGGCCCTGAGCGTTCAGCACGACCGAGTGGAGAAGACCATCGATGACATCATGGCTCTGAAGAAGATCAACCCCGACACCAACCCACAGTAAGAGAGAGAGAGCCTGCTGTTCACCTGCAGGAGGGCGGGGCTCTCACACACACAGGGCGGGGCTCTCACACACACAGGGCGGGGCTCTCACACACACAGGGCGGGGCTCTCACACACACAGGGCAGGGCAGGGCGGGGCTCTCACACACACAGGGCGGGGATCTCACACACACAGGGCGGGGCAGGGCGGGGCTCTCACACACACAGGGCGGGGCTCTCACACACACAGGGCGGGGCTCTCACACACACAGGGCGGGGCTCTCACACACACAGGGCGGGGCTCTCACACACACAGGGCGGGGCAGGGCGGGGCTCTCACACACACAGGGCGGGGCTCTCACACACACAGGGCGGGGCTCTCACACACACACAGGGCGGGGATCTCACACACACAGGCCGGGGCAGGGCGGGGCTCTCACACACACAGGGCGAGGCAGGGCGGGGCTCTCACACACACAGGGCGGGGCTCTCACACACACAGGGCGGGGCTCTCACACACACAGGGCGGGGCTCTCACACACACAGGGCGGGGCAGGGCGGGGCTCTCACACACACAGGGCGGGGATCTCACACACACAGGGCGGGGCAGGGCGGGGCTCTCACACACACAGGGCGGGGCTCTCACACACACAGGGCGGGGCTCTCACACACACAGGGCGGGGCTCTCACACACACAGGGCGGGGCTCTCACACACACAGGGCGGGGCAGGGCGGGGCTCTCACACACACAGGGCGGGGCTCTCACACACACAGGGCGGGGCTCTCACACACACACAGGGCGGGGATCTCACACACACACAGGGCGGGGATCTCACACACACAGGCCGGGGCAGGGCGGGGCTCTCACACACACAGGGCGGGGCTCTCACACACACAGGGCGGGGCTCTCACACACACAGGGCGGGGCTCTCACACACACAGGGCGGGGCAGGGCGGGGCTCTCACACACACAGGGCGGGGATCTCACACACACAGGGCGGGGCAGGGCGGGGCTCTCACACACACAGGGCGGGGCTCTCACACACACAGGGCGGGGCTCTCACACACACAGGGCGGGGCTCTCACACACACAGGGCGGGGCTCTCACACACACAGGGCGGGGCAGGGCGGGGCTCTCACACACACAGGGCGGGGCTCTCACACACACAGGGCGGGGCTCTCACACACACACAGGGCGGGGATCTCACACACACACAGGGCGGGGATCTCACACACACAGGCCGGGGCAGGGCGGGGCTCTCATACACACAGGGCGGGGCAGGGCGGGGCTCTCACACACACACAGGGCGGGGCTCTCACACACACAGGGCGGGGCAGGGCGGGGCTCTCACACACACAAGGCGGGGCTCTCACACACACAGGGCGGGGCTCTCACACACACAGGGCGGGGCAGGGCGGGGCTCTCACACACACAGGGCGGGGCTCTCACACACACAGGGCGGGGCAGGGCGGGGCTCTCACACACACAGGGCGGGGCTCTCACACACACAGGGCGGGGCAGGGCGGGGCTCTCACACACACAGGGCGGGGCTCTCACACACACAGGGCGGGGCAGGGCGGGGCTCTCACACACACAGGGCGGGGCTCTCACACACACAGGGCGGGGCTCTCACACACACAGGGCGGGGCTCTCACACACACAGGGCGGGGCTCTCACACACACAGGGCGGGGCAGGGCGGGGCTCTCACACACACAGGGCGGGGCTCTCACACACACAGGGCGGTGCTCTCACACACACAGGGCGGGGCTCTCACACACAGGGCGGGGCTCTCACACACACAGGGCGGGGCAGGGCGGGGCTCTCATACACACAGGGCGGGGCTCTCACACACACAGGGCGGGGCTCTCACACACACAGGGCGGGGCTCTCACACACACAGGCCGTGGCAGGGCGGGGCTCTCACACACACAGGGCGGGGCAGGGCGGGGCTCTCACACACACAGGGCGGGGCTCTCACACACACAGGGCGGGGCTCTCACACACATAGGGCGGGGCTCTCACACACACAGGGCGGGGCTCTCACACACACAGGCCGGGGCAGGGCGGGGCTCTCACACACACAGGGCGGGGCAGGGCGGGGCTCTCACACACACAGGGCGGGGCTCTCACACACACAGGGCGGGGCTCTCACACACATAGGGCGGGGCTCTCACACACACAGGGCGGGGCTCTCACACACACAGGGCGGGGCTCTCACACACACAGGCCGGGGCAGGGCGGGGCTCTCACACACACAGGGCGGGGCTCTCACACACACAGGGCGGGGCTCTCACACACATAGGGCGGGGCTCTCACACACACAGGGCGGGGCTCTCACACACACAGGGCGGGGCTCTCACACACACAGGCCGGGGCAGGGCGGGGCTCTCACACACACAGGGCGGGGCTCTCACACACACAGGGCGGGGCTCTCACACACATAGGGCGGGGCTCTCACACACACAGGGCGGGGCTCTCACACACACAGGGCGGGGCTCTCACACACACACAGGGCGGGGATCTCACACACACAGGCCGGGGCAGGGCGGGGCTCTCACACACACAGGGCGGGGCTCTCACACACACAGGGCGGGGCTCTCACACACACAGGGAGATCACAATTGTACATACACCTCATCAAAACAAGACTAAACAAAGAGTAAAGCTGGATTTGACTGAACCAGGACTAGAACAGGACCAAAGCTCAAACCAGGTTCAGTCCAGGACAGGGTCAGATTCAGAAACAGAAAAGGGTTTATTGCCATTTGTCGATGAACAAAAATTCACAAACAGAGGAACTTGTCCTGGTGATTCAGTGCAACACAAACAACAAACATTGAACAATGAATCCAAAACGGCATGATATGTACATAATAAAATATAAAGTAGTTCAGTAGAAGTGACAGTGCAGTTAGTGCAGGTGCGATGGAGGAGGTGATGGAGGAGGTGATGGAGGAGGTGATGGAGGAGGTGATGGAGGAGGTGATGGAGGAGGTGATGGAGGAGGTGATGGAGGAGGTGATGGAGGAGGTGATGGAGGAGGTGATGGAGGAGGTGATGGAGGAGGTGATGGAGGAGGCGATGGAGGAGGTGAGGATCATTTAATGCTCCAGACACCTTTCCCACATGAACGAGTTACAACGTAAAGCAACAGTGTGTAACTTTCTGTCACTTTGCATGATTCCATGGAGATAGAACAAATAAAATCACACTTCTGAACTCTCCATGGAGATACCTACAGTACATTTTATGCCATACTGTGGAATATTAGAGCCAAAGGAAAAACATTTCCATGGAAACATCCAGACAGTACTGCGACCCACCACCTCCCCTCCTCCTCCTCCTCTGCATCCCTCTCATCCAATCATCCTCTCTACCCTCTCTCCATATCTACCACCACCAGTCTCCAGACCCTGGGGGGAGACTCCTAATACAGATTATGGAGTGCCCATGATCGCGATATCTTCCGCCGGGGTCTGAGCGCCACATAAATCTCTCCAGGTAAAATGTTTCTAGCTGTTCTGAGCGCTCTGTGAAAAAGAGTCAGGAAGTGGAAAGTATCTACTGCAAAATGTGCTTAAGTGTAAACAGCTCTGCTTGTGTACAAGTCTCTCCATGGCCTAGCACCAAAGTACATCTCGGACATGTTAGTGCCATATGAACCATCTCGGACTCTGAGGACCTCAGGGACCGGCCTCCTGCTGGTGCCAGAGTCAGGACTAAACATGGGCCGGCCTCCTGCTGGTGCCAGAGTCAGGACTAAACATGGACCGGCCTCCTGCTGGTGCCAGAGTCAGGACTAAACATGGAGCGGCCTCCTGCTGGTGCCAGAGTCAGGACTAAACATGGACCGGCCTCCTGCTGGTGCCAGAGTCAGGACTAAACATGGGCCGGCCTCCTGCTGGTGCCAGAGTCAGGACTAAACATGGAGCGGCCTCCTGCTGGTGCCAGAGTCAGGACTAAACATGGACCGGCCTCCTGCTGGTGCCAGAGTCAGGACTAAACATGGACCGGCCTCCTGCTGGTGCCAGAGTCAGGACTAAACATGGACCGGCCTCCTGCTGGTGCCAGAGTCAGGACTAAACATGGAGCGGCCTCCTGCTGGTGCCAGAGTCAGGACTAAACATGGACCGGCCTCCTGCTGGTGCCAGAGTCAGGACTAAACATGGAACGGCCTCCTGCTGGTGCTAGAGTCAAGACTAAACATGGAGCGGCCTCCTGCTGGTGCCAGAGTCAGGACTAAACATGGAGCGGCCTCCTGCTGGTGCCAGAGTCAGGACTAAACATGGAGCGGCCTCCTGCTGGTGCCAGAGTCAGGACTAAACATGGACCGGCCTCCTGCTGGTGCTAGAGTCAAGACTAAACATGGAGCGGCCTCCTGCTGGTGCCAGAGTCAGGACTAAACATGGAGCGGCCTCCTGCTGGTGCCAGAGTCAGGACTAAACATGGACCGGCCTCCTGCTGGTGCCAGAGTCAGGACTAAACATGGACCGGCCTCCTGCTGGTGCTAGAGTCAAGACTAAACATGGAGCGGCCTCCTGCTGGTGCCAGAGTCAGGACTAAACATGGAGCGGCCTCCTGCTGGTGCCAGAGTCAGGACTAAACATGGACCGGCCTCCTGCTGGTGCCAGAGTCAGGACTAAACATGGAGCGGCCTCCTGCTGGTGCCAGAGTCAGGACTAAACATGGAGCGGCCTCCTGCTGGTGCCAGAGTCAGGACTAAACATGGAGCGGCCTCCTGCTGGTGCCAGAGTCAGGACTAAACATGGACCGGCCTCCTGCTGGTGCCAGAGTCAGGATTAAACATGGAGCGGCCTCCTGCTGGTGCCAGAGTCAGGACTAAACAGAAGATGTGAGACAGGCTTCTACTCTGACAATGTTCAACTCTAAGCTAAAAACAGTTTTGTTTCGCTGTGTTTGACTGAAAGGATTTTTTCTTTGCACTCTTCTCTTTTGTTTGTGATTTATTAGTTTAGAAAATCAATTGGATTGATCATTTTTAATTTAGTTAATTTTATTATATTTCTGTTTGTGTCATTTCTTTGTGATTTGAATGCATTTTTCCTGCTGTGAAGCTTTGAATTGCCTTGTGTATGAAATGTGCTCTACAAATAAACTTGCCTTGCCTTGAGTAAAGTACAGATACAAATTATATTCATATCAATATTTCATTAAGTACAGTACTTTTACTTTAGTTTTTGTTATGGTACTTTCCAACACTGCTCATTGTAGCTCTGAGAGTGTTTGTCTTCCCAGACTGGGCATCTCGCTCCAGGCCAGCCTCCTGCAGGTGGTGGGCTACAGGGCTCTGCTGGTGGAGGTGGAGAAGCTCCGCAGAGAAGCGTACGACTGTGAGAACCAGGAGCACGAGGACACGCTGCTCAAGGTCAAACTAAAGTCACTCTTAGACTCATATTACGTGTTAGCTGTGGCACATCATTCCAAATGATTATTTTCTCTGATAAATTATGTTTCAGTTCATCAGCATTTAGAGTACAATTTGAATGTTATTGAACAAACCTCTGATTGATGAACAAACAGAATATTTTTCCAACAGAAAAACTCAAAATGCACTGTTCCAAATGATTATGCGCCGCAGACATAACCATGACATCGTTTTAAAGAACAAAAAATGGTCATTTGTTTTAGTAGGTCCTATTTACTCAAATCAAAAGCTATTTCCATCAAAACATCTGAACAGGTCAAGTGAACATAGGACCTCTTGTTTGACAGGAACTACACAATTCTTACATCCATTGAACGTTTGAGTTTGTGGAGAGTTTCTGCTTGATGTCTTTGCAGGATCAGAGCCTCCAGAGCTGCTGTTTGGATGTGAACGGTCTCTCGCCCCCATAGATCTTTTACTTGAGGATGTTTCAAAGGTTCTCAATAGGGTTGAGGTCAGGGGAGGATGGGGGCCACACCATGAGTTTCTCTTCTTTTATAAGATAATCCCCACAATGGGTAAATTCCAGTGTTGCATAGACGTCTATAGAAGCCAGTGATGCAGAGGTGTTCTTTGCAGCATGAGATGGTGCATTGTCCTGCATGAAGATGATTTTGTTCTGGAGAGCACAGTTCAACTCCACATATTTTACAGAGGTCATTTTCACACCTTCAGGGACCCTAAAGGGGCCGACCAGACAATGGTGAAAATGGTGGTCTGCTTAATAATGTGGACCGTCCTTCTTAAGTAGTTTTTCCTTTAATTGGACCGACCTGGCAAACTAATTGGCACAGATTTCTGAGATTGATTTCACTGACCCAAAGAGCCTGAGACACAAGACATCCATGAGTTTCACTGGAAAACTAACAAAAATGACCTTTATGACACTTCAACACATTATTTGCATAATCATTTGGAACGCGGTGTAGAGTAGAGTGAAACCTGCTCTTTGTATCTTATTTTCTTGTGGAGGGTTTGTACCTGCTTGTCTCCATGGAGATGTTATTGCTTTGCCTGGAATATTCCTTAGGATAGACTTGTGCACATCTACAGCAGGTGCTGACATTGACCGTTTTTAAATTTAAATTTCTACAAATTCAAATTAGGAACGGGCAATATATTGGTTCCATTATTGCTATCGGCCAATATCAGAACAGTTTCATTGGTATCGGACATGATATGTCATTCCCTGTACGTAGAAATTTAATTTGTGATCTTTACTTCAACTTAAGATAAACATGTGGGCCTTGCTGTAGATATTCAAATAACAATATCGGTATCAGCCACAGCAGCCAAATATTAGATGTATTATTAACACAGCAGTCCAAAAGCATTACAAACGCCTTGCGTGGTTCATCATGTTTCTTCATTCTTCATTGTGTCTTGATGATGTGTTGTGGTGTGTGCAGCTGTGGAAGGAGCTGCGTCCAGACTGTCCTCTGACCGGACGCATCTCCAAACAGTGGTGTGAGATCGGCTTCCAGGGCAGTGACCCCAAGACGGACTTCAGAGGGATGGGCCTGCTGGGCCTCAGCAACCTGCTGTGAGTGCAACAACCTCATACTGTAGTACCACATGGAGGCCACATGGAGGCCACATGGAGGCCACATGAAGGTCACATGAAGGACACCTGAAGGTCACATGAAGGCCACATGAAGGCCACATGAAGGCCACATGAAGGCCACATGAAGGCCACATGAAGGCCACATGAAGGCCACATGAAGGCCACATGAAGGACACATGAAGGACACATGAAGGCCACATGAAGGCCACGTGAAGGCCACGTGAAGGCCACGTGAAGGCCACGTGAAGGACACGTGAAGGTCACGTGAAGGCCACCTGAAGGCCACGTGAAGGTCACATGAAGGACACATGAAGGTCACATGAAGGCCACATGAAGGACACATGAAGGACACATGAAGGTCACATGAAGGACACATGAAGGTCACATGAAGGCCACGTGAAGGCCACGTGAAGGACACGTGAAGGTCACGTGAAGGCCACCTGAAGGCCACGTGAAGGCCACGTGAAGGTCACGTGAAGGACACGTGAAGTCCACGTGAAGGCCACGTGAAGTCCACGTGAAGTCCACATGAAGGCCACATGAAGGCCACATGAAGGTCACATGAAGGACGCATGAAGGCCGCATGAAGGCTACATGAAGGTCACGTGAAGGACACGTGAAGGCCACGTGAAGGCCACGTGAAGGCCACGTGAAGGCCACGTGAAGGTCACGTGAAGGTCACGTGAAGGCCACGTGAAGGACACGTGAAGGCCACATGAAGTCCACGTGAAGGCCACGTGAAGGCCACGTGAAGGCCACGTGAAGGCCACGTGAAGGCCACGTGAAGTCCACATGAAGGTCACATGAAGGTCACATGAAGGACACATGAAGGACACATGAAGGACACATGAAGGACACATGAAGGCCACATGAAGGACACATGAAGGCCACATGAAGGCCACATGAAGGCCACATGAAGGACACATGAAGGACACATGAAGGACACATGAAGGCCACATGAAGGCCACGTGAAGGCCACGTGAAGGCCACGTGAAGGCCACGTGAAGGCCACGTGAAGGTCACGTGAAGGTCACGTGAAGGTCACGTGAAGGCCACGTGAAGGACACGTGAAGGACACGTGAAGGCCACATGAAGTCCACATGAAGGCCACATGAAGGTCACGTGAAGGCCACGTGAAGGCCACGTGAAGGTCACATGAAGGACACATGAAGGACACATGAAGGACACATGAAGGACACATGAAGGCCACATGAAGGCCACATGAAGGTCACATGAAGGACACATGAAGGACACATGAAGGCCACATGAAGGTCACATGAAGGCCACGTGAAGGCCACGTGAAGGCCACGTGAAGGCCACGTGAAGGACACGTGAAGGACACGTGAAGGCCACACATGAAGGCCACGTGAAGGCCACGTGAAGGCCACGTGAAGGCCACGTGAAGGCCACGTGAAGGCCACGTGAAGGTCACGTGAAGGCCACGTGAAGGCCACGTGAAGGCCACGTGAAGGACACATGAAGGACACGTGAAGGCCACGTGAAGGCCACGTGAAGGCCACGTGAAGGCCACGTGAAGGACACGTGAAGGCCACCTGAAGGCCACCTGAAGGCCACGTGAAGGTCACGTGAAGGTCACATGAAGGACACATGAAGGTCACATGAAGGCCACATGAAGGACACATGAAGGACACATGAAGGTCACATGAAGGACACGTGAAGGCCACGTGAAGGCCACGTGAAGGTCACGTGAAGGCCACCTGAAGGCCACGTGAAGGCCACGTGAAGGTCACGTGAAGTCCACGTGAAGTCCACGTGAAGGCCACATGAAGGCCACGTGAAGGCCACGTGAAGGCCACGTGAAGGACACATGAAGGCCACGTGAAGGCCACATGAAGGCCACATGAAGGCCACATGAAGGCCACATGAAGGTCACGTGAAGGACACATGAAGGACACATGAAGGCCACATGAAGGCCACATGAAGGCCACGTGAAGGCCACGTGAAGGACACGTGAAGGCCACACATGAAGGCCACGTGAAGGCCACGTGAAGGCCACGTGAAGGCCACGTGAAGGCCACGTGAAGGTCACATGAAGGCCACGTGAAGGCCACGTGAAGGCCACGTGAAGGACACATGAAGGACACATGAAGGCCACGTGAAGGCCACGTGAAGGCCACGTGAAGGCCACGTGAAGGCCACGTGAAGGCCACGTGAAGGACACGTGAAGGTCACGTGAAGGCCACCTGAAGGCCACGTGAAGGTCACATGAAGGACACATGAAGGTCACATGAAGGACACATGAAGGACACATGAAGGTCACATGAAGGACACATGAAGGTCACGTGAAGGCCACGTGAAGGCCACGTGAAGGACACGTGAAGGTCACGTGAAGGCCACCTGAAGGCCACGTGAAGGTCACGTGAAGTCCACGTGAAGGCCACATGAAGGCCACATGAAGGCCACATGAAGGCCACGTGAAGGCCACGTGAAGGCCACATGAAGGCCACGTGAAGGACACATGAAGGCCACGTGAAGGCCACGTGAAGGCCACGTGAAGGTCACGTGAAGGACACATGAAGGCCACATGAAGGCCACATGAAGGCCACATGAAGGACACATGAAGGACACATGAAGGCCACATGAAGGACACATGAAGGCCACATGAAGGCCACATGAAGGCCACCTGAAGGCCACGTGAAGGCCACGTGAAGGACACGTGAAGGCCACATGAAGGCCACATGAAGGCCACCTGAAGGCCACATGAAGGACACATGAAGGACACATGAAGGACACATGAAGGCCACGTGAAGGCCACGTGAAGGCCACATGAAGGTCACATGAAGGCCACGTGAAGGTCACATGAAGGCCACCTGAAGGCCACATGAAGGCCACATGAAGGACACATGAAGGCCACGTGAAGGCCACGTGAAGGCCACATGAAGGTCACGTGAAGGCCACGTGAAGGTCACATGAAGGCCACATGAAGGCCACATGAAGGTCACATGAAGGCCACGTGAAGGTCACATGAAGGCCACATGAAGGCCACCTGAAGGCCACATGAAGGCCACCTGAAGGCCACATGAAGGCCACGTGAAGGTCACGTGAAGGACACATGAAGGTCACATGAAGGACACATGAAGGCCACATGAAGGCCACGTGAAGGCCACGTGAAGGCCACGTGAAGGACACGTGAAGGCCACACATGAAGGCCACGTGAAGGCCACGTGAAGGCCACGTGAAGGCCACGTGAAGGCCACGTGAAGGCCACGTGAAGGCCACGTGAAGGCCACGTGAAGGCCACGTGAAGGCCACGTGAAGGCCACGTGAAGGACACGTGAAGGCCACACATGAAGGCCACGTGAAGGCCACGTGAAGGCCACGTGAAGGCCACGTGAAGGCCACGTGAAGGCCACGTGAAGGCCACGTGAAGGTCACGTGAAGGCCACGTGAAGGCCACGTGAAGGACACATGAAGGACACATGAAGGCCACGTGAAGGCCACGTGAAGGCCACGTGAAGGCCACGTGAAGGCCACGTGAAGGACACGTGAAGGTCACGTGAAGGCCACCTGAAGGCCACGTGAAGGTCACGTGAAGGACACGTGAAGTCCACGTGAAGGCCACATGAAGGCCACATGAAGGCCACGTGAAGGCCACGTGAAGGCCACGTGAAGGACACATGAAGGCCACGTGAAGGACACATGAAGGCCACATGAAGGCCACATGAAGGCCACGTGAAGGTCACGTGAAGGACACATGAAGGCCACATGAAGGCCACATGAAGGCCACCTGAAGGCCACATGAAGGCCACATGAAGGACACATGAAGGACACATGAAGGCCACATGAAGGCCACCTGAAGGCCACATGAAGGCCACGTGAAGGACACGTGAAGGCCACATGAAGGCCACCTGAAGGCCACATGAAGGACACATGAAGGACACATGAAGGCCACATGAAGGCCACGTGAAGGCCACATGAAGGTCACATGAAGGCCACGTGAAGGTCACATGAAGGCCACCTGAAGGCCACATGAAGGCCACATGAAGGACACGTGAAGGACACATGAAGGCCACATGAAGGCCACATGAAGGTCACGTGAAGGCCACGTGAAGGTCACATGAAGGTCACATGAAGGCCACATGAAGGTCACATGAAGGCCACGTGAAGGTCACATGAAGGCCACATGAAGGCCACCTGAAGGCCACGTGAAGGTCACATGAAGGCCACATGAAGGCCACATGAAGGCCACATGAAGGCCACATGAAGGACACATGAAGGCCACATGAAGGCCACATGAAGGCCACATGAAGGCCACATGAAGGCCACATGAAGGACACATGAAGGCCACATGAAGGACACGTGAAGGTCACATGAAGGCCACATGAAGGACACGTGAAGGTCACATGAAGGCCACATGAAGGCCACATGAAGGACACGTGAAGGCCACATGAAGGACACATGAAGGACACATGAAGGCCACGTGAAGGCCACGTGAAGGCCACGTGAAGGCCACGTGAAGGACACATGAAGGCCACATGAAGGCCACCTGAAGGCCACATGAAGGCCACATGAAGGACACATGAAGGACACATGAAGGCCACGTGAAGGCCACGTGAAGGCCACATGAAGGTCACATGAAGGCCACGTGAAGGTCACATGAAGGCCACCTGAAGGCCACCTGAAGGCCACATGAAGGCCACATGAAGGACACGTGAAGGACACATGAAGGCCACATGAAGGCCACGTGAAGGCCACATGAAGGTCACGTGAAGGCCACGTGAAGGTCACATGAAGGCCACATGAAGGTCACATGAAGGCCACGTGAAGGTCACATGAAGGCCACATGAAGGCCACCTGAAGGCCACGTGAAGGCCACGTGAAGGCCACGTGAAGGCCACATGAAGGTCACATGAAGGCCACGTGAAGGTCACATGAAGGCCACATGAAGGCCACATGAAGGCCACATGAAGGCCACATGAAGGACACATGAAGGCCACATGAAGGCCACATGAAGGCCACATGAAGGACACATGAAGGCCACATGAAGGACACGTGAAGGTCACATGAAGGCCACATGAAGGACACGTGAAGGTCACATGAAGGCCACATGAAGGCCACATGAAGGACACGTGAAGGCCACATGAAGGCCACATGAAGGACACATGAAGGACACATGAAGGCCACATGAAGGACACATGAAGGCCACATGAAGGCCACATGAAGGCCACATGAAGGCCACATGAAGGCCACATGAAGGACACGTGAAGGCCACGTGAAGGACACGTGAAGGTCACATGAAGGCCACGTGAAGGACACGTGAAGGTCACATGAAGGACACGTGAAGGTCACATGAAGGCCACATGAAGGACACGTGAAGGTCACATGAAGGTCACATGAAGGCCACATGAAGGACACGTGAAGGACACGTGAAGGACACGTGAAGGTCACATGAAGGCCACATGAAGGCCACATGAAGGCCACATGAAGGACACATGAAGGCCACATGAAGGACACATGAAGGACACATGAAGGCCACATGAAGGCCACATGAAGGCCACATGAAGGCCACATGAAGGCCACATGAAGGCCACATGAAGGACACATGAAGGCCACGTGAAGGACACGTGAAGGTCACATGAAGGCCACGTGAAGGCCACGTGAAGGCCACGTGAAGGCCACGTGAAGGACACATGAAGGCCACATGAAGGCCACATGAAGGCCACGTGAAGGCCACGTGAAGGCCACGTGAAGGACACATGAAGGACACATGAAGGACACATGAAGGCCACATGAAGGCCACGTGAAGGCCACGTGAAGGCCACGTGAAGGACACATGAAGGACACATGAAGGACACATGAAGGCCACATGAAGGCCACATGAAGGCCACATGAAGGCCACATGAAGGCCACATGAAGGCCACATGAAGGCCACATGAAGGACACATGAAGGACACATGAAGGCCACGTGAAGGTCACATGAAGGCCACCTGAAGGCCACATGAAGGCCACATGAAGGACACATGAAGGCCACGTGAAGGCCACGTGAAGGCCACATGAAGGTCACGTGAAGGCCACGTGAAGGTCACATGAAGGCCACATGAAGGCCACATGAAGGTCACATGAAGGCCACGTGAAGGTCACATGAAGGCCACATGAAGGCCACCTGAAGGCCACATGAAGGCCACCTGAAGGCCACATGAAGGCCACGTGAAGGTCACGTGAAGGACACATGAAGGTCACATGAAGGACACATGAAGGCCACATGAAGGCCACGTGAAGGCCACGTGAAGGCCACGTGAAGGACACGTGAAGGCCACACATGAAGGCCACGTGAAGGCCACGTGAAGGCCACGTGAAGGCCACGTGAAGGCCACGTGAAGGCCACGTGAAGGCCACGTGAAGGCCACGTGAAGGCCACGTGAAGGCCACGTGAAGGCCACGTGAAGGACACGTGAAGGCCACACATGAAGGCCACGTGAAGGCCACGTGAAGGCCACGTGAAGGCCACGTGAAGGCCACGTGAAGGCCACGTGAAGGCCACGTGAAGGCCACGTGAAGGTCACGTGAAGGCCACGTGAAGGCCACGTGAAGGACACATGAAGGACACGTGAAGGCCACGTGAAGGCCACGTGAAGGCCACGTGAAGGACACGTGAAGGTCACGTGAAGGCCACCTGAAGGCCACGTGAAGGTCACGTGAAGGACACGTGAAGTCCACGTGAAGGCCACATGAAGGCCACATGAAGGCCACGTGAAGGCCACGTGAAGGCCACGTGAAGGACACATGAAGGCCACGTGAAGGACACATGAAGGCCACATGAAGGCCACATGAAGGCCACGTGAAGGTCACGTGAAGGACACATGAAGGCCACATGAAGGCCACATGAAGGCCACCTGAAGGCCACATGAAGGCCACATGAAGGACACATGAAGGACACATGAAGGCCACATGAAGGCCACCTGAAGGCCACATGAAGGCCACGTGAAGGACACGTGAAGGCCACATGAAGGCCACCTGAAGGCCACATGAAGGACACATGAAGGCCACATGAAGGCCACGTGAAGGCCACATGAAGGTCACATGAAGGCCACGTGAAGGTCACATGAAGGCCACCTGAAGGCCACATGAAGGCCACATGAAGGACACGTGAAGGACACATGAAGGCCACATGAAGGCCACATGAAGGTCACGTGAAGGCCACGTGAAGGTCACATGAAGGCCACGTGAAGGCCACATGAAGGTCACATGAAGGCCACGTGAAGGTCACATGAAGGCCACCTGAAGGCCACCTGAAGGCCACATGAAGGCCACATGAAGGACACGTGAAGGACACATGAAGGCCACATGAAGGCCACGTGAAGGCCACATGAAGGTCACGTGAAGGCCACGTGAAGGTCACATGAAGGCCACATGAAGGCCACATGAAGGTCACATGAAGGCCACGTGAAGGTCACATGAAGGCCACATGAAGGCCACCTGAAGGCCACGTGAAGGCCACGTGAAGGCCACGTGAAGGCCACATGAAGGTCACATGAAGGCCACGTGAAGGTCACATGAAGGCCACATGAAGGCCACATGAAGGCCACATGAAGGCCACATGAAGGCCACATGAAGGCCACGTGAAGGCCACGTGAAGGACACATGAAGGACACATGAAGGACACATGAAGGCCACATGAAGGCCACATGAAGGCCACATGAAGGCCACATGAAGGCCACATGAAGGACACATGAAGGCCACGTGAAGGCCACGTGAAGGCCACATGAAGGTCACGTGAAGGCCACGTGAAGGTCACATGAAGGCCACATGAAGGCCACATGAAGGTCACATGAAGGCCACGTGAAGGTCACATGAAGGCCACATGAAGGCCACCTGAAGGCCACATGAAGGCCACCTGAAGGCCACATGAAGGCCACGTGAAGGTCACGTGAAGGACACATGAAGGTCACATGAAGGACACATGAAGGCCACATGAAGGCCACGTGAAGGCCACGTGAAGGCCACGTGAAGGACACGTGAAGGCCACACATGAAGGTCACGTGAAGGCCACGTGAAGGCCACGTGAAGGCCACATGAAGGTCACGTGAAGGCCACGTGAAGGACACGTGAAGGCCACATGAAGGTCACGTGAAGGCCACGTGAAGGTCACATGAAGGCCACATGAAGGCCACGTGAAGGCCACGTGAAGGCCACGTGAAGGCCACGTGAAGGCCACGTGAAGGCCACGTGAAGGCCACGTGAAGGCCACGTGAAGGCCACGTGAAGGCCACGTGAAGGCCACGTGAAGGACACGTGAAGGCCACACATGAAGGCCACGTGAAGGCCACGTGAAGGCCACGTGAAGGCCACGTGAAGGCCACGTGAAGGCCACGTGAAGGCCACGTGAAGGCCACGTGAAGGTCACGTGAAGGCCACGTGAAGGCCACGTGAAGGACACATGAAGGACACGTGAAGGCCACGTGAAGGCCACGTGAAGGCCACGTGAAGGCCACGTGAAGGCCACGTGAAGGACACGTGAAGGTCACGTGAAGGCCACCTGAAGGCCACGTGAAGGTCACGTGAAGGACACGTGAAGTCCACGTGAAGGCCACATGAAGGCCACGTGAAGGCCACGTGAAGGCCACGTGAAGGCCACGTGAAGGACACATGAAGGCCACGTGAAGGACACATGAAGGCCACATGAAGGCCACATGAAGGCCACGTGAAGGTCACGTGAAGGACACATGAAGGCCACATGAAGGCCACATGAAGGCCACCTGAAGGCCACATGAAGGCCACATGAAGGACACATGAAGGACACATGAAGGCCACATGAAGGCCACCTGAAGGCCACATGAAGGCCACGTGAAGGACACGTGAAGGCCACATGAAGGCCACCTGAAGGCCACATGAAGGACACATGAAGGACACATGAAGGCCACATGAAGGCCACGTGAAGGCCACATGAAGGTCACATGAAGGCCACGTGAAGGTCACATGAAGGCCACCTGAAGGCCACATGAAGGCCACATGAAGGACACGTGAAGGACACATGAAGGCCACATGAAGGCCACATGAAGGTCACGTGAAGGCCACGTGAAGGTCACATGAAGGCCACGTGAAGGCCACATGAAGGTCACATGAAGGCCACGTGAAGGTCACATGAAGGCCACCTGAAGGCCACCTGAAGGCCACATGAAGGCCACATGAAGGACACGTGAAGGACACATGAAGGCCACATGAAGGCCACGTGAAGGCCACATGAAGGTCACGTGAAGGCCACGTGAAGGTCACATGAAGGCCACATGAAGGCCACATGAAGGTCACATGAAGGCCACGTGAAGGTCACATGAAGGCCACATGAAGGCCACCTGAAGGCCACGTGAAGGCCACGTGAAGGCCACGTGAAGGCCACATGAAGGTCACATGAAGGCCACGTGAAGGCCACATGAAGGCCACATGAAGGCCACATGAAGGCCTACAGCTGAGGTCACTACTAAACCATCACCATGGTCCAGTTTGAGAACATTTCCACTTTGCCACTTTTAGATCATAATATATGTTATTATTGGGGCAAGTTAACGCATTATTATCGCCTTAACTCATCACTTATTTAACACGATCAATTGTTTTAACGTGCGTTAACGCAGGTGGAGTCGAGTCGTCCTGCACATGCTCAGTGGAGTCGAGTCGTCCTGCACATGCTCAGTGGAGGAGAGTCGTCCTGCACATGCTCAGTGGAGTCGAGTCGTCCTGCACATGCTCAGTGGAGGAGAGTCGTCCTGCACATGCTCAGTGGAGGAGAGTCGTCCTGCACATGCTCAGTGGAGGAGAGTCGTCCTGCACATGCTCAGTGGAGTCGAGTCGTCCTGCACATGCTCAGTGGAGGAGAGTCGTCCTGCACATGCTCAGTGGAGGAGAGTCGTCCTGCACATGCTCAGTGGAGTCGAGTCGTCCTGCACATGCTCAGTGGAGTCGTGTCGTCCTGCACATGCTCAGTGGAGGAGAGTCGTCCTGCACATGCTCAGTGGAGTCGAGTCGTCCTGCACATGCTCAGTGGAGTCGAGTCGTCCTGCACATGCTCAGTGGAGTCGTGTCGTCCTGCACATGCTCAGTGGAGGAGAGTCGTCCTGCACATGCTCAGTGGAGTCGAGTCGTCCTGCACATGCTCAGTGGAGTCGAGTCGTCCTGCACATGCTCAGTGGAGTCGAGTCGTCCTGCACATGCTCAGTGGAGGAGAGTCGTCCTGCACATGCTCAGTGGAGGAGAGTCGTCTTGCACATGCTCAGTGGAGGAGAGTCGTCCTGCACATGCTCAGTGGAGGAGAGTCGTCCTGCACATGCTCAGTGGAGTCGAGTCGTCCTGCACATACTCAGTGGAGGAGAGTCGTCCTGCACATGCTCAGTGGAGTCGAGTCGTCCTGCACATGCTCAGTGGAGGAGAGTCGTCCTGCACATGCTCAGTGGAGGAGAGTCGTCCTGCACATGCTCAGTGGAGGAGAGTCGTCCTGCACATGCTCAGTGGAGTCGAGTCGTCCTGCACATGCTCAGTGGAGGAGAGTCGTCCTGCACATGCTCAGTGGAGGAGAGTCGTTCTGCACATGCTCAGTGGAGTCGAGTCGTCCTGCACATGCTCAGTGGAGTCGAGTCGTCCTGCACATGCTCAGTGGAGGAGAGTCGTCCTGCACATGCTCAGTGGAGTCGAGTCGTCCTGCACATGCTCAGTGGAGTCGAGTCGTCCTGCACATGCTCAGTGGAGTCGAGTCGTCCTGCACATGCTCAGTGGAGGAGAGTCGTCCTGCACATGCTCAGTGGAGGAGAGTCGTCTTGCACATGCTCAGTGGAGGAGAGTCGTCCTGCACATGCTCAGTGGAGGAGAGTCGTCCTGCACATGCTCAGTGGAGGAGAGTCGTCCTGCACATGCTCAGTGGAGTCGAGTCGTCCTGCACATGCTCAGTGGAGTCGAGTCGTCCTGCACATGCTCAGTGGAGTCGTGTCGTCCTGCACATGCTCAGTGGAGGAGAGTCGTCCTGCACATGCTCAGTGGAGTCGAGTCGTCCTGCACATGCTCAGTGGAGTCGAGTCGTCCTGCACATACTCAGTGGAGGAGAGTCGTCCTGCACATGCTCAGTGGAGTCGAGTCGTCCTGCACATGCTCAGTGGAGGAGAGTCGTCCTGCACATGCTCAGTGGAGGAGAGTCGTCCTGCACATGCTCAGTGGAGGAGAGTCGTCCTGCACATGCTCAGTGGAGTCGAGTCGTCCTGCACATGCTCAGTGGAGGAGAGTCGTCCTGCACATGCTCAGTGGAGGAGAGTCGTCCTGCACATGCTCAGTGGAGGAGAGTCGTCCTGCACATGCTCAGTGGAGTCGAGTCGTCCTGCACATGCTCAGTGGAGGAGAGTCGTCCTGCACATGCTCAGTGGAGGAGAGTCGTCCTGCACATGCTCAGTGGAGTCGAGTCGTCCTGCACATGCTCAGTGGAGTCGAGTCGTCCTGCACATGCTCAGTGGAGGAGAGTCGTCCTGCACATGCTCAGTGGAGGAGAGTCGTCCTGCACATGCTCAGTGGAGTCGAGTCGTCCTGCACATGCTCAGTGGAGTCGAGTCGTCCTGCACATGCTCAGTGGAGGAGAGTCGTCCTGCACATGCTCAGTGGAGTCGAGTCGTCCTGCACATGCTCAGTGGAGTCGAGTCGTCCTGCACATGCTCAGTGGAGTCGAGTCGTCCTGCACATGCTCAGTGGAGTCGAGTCGTCCTGCACATGCTCAGTGGAGGAGAGTCGTCCTGCACATGCTCAGTGGAGGAGAGTCGTCCTGCACATGCTCAGTGGAGTCGAGTCGTCCTGCACATGCTCAGTGGAGTCGAGTCGTCCTGCACATGCTCAGTGGAGGAGAGTCGTCCTGCACATGCTCAGTGGAGTCGAGTCGTCCTGCACATGCTCAGTGGAGGAGAGTCGTCCTGCACATGCTCAGTGGAGGAGAGTCGTCCTGCACATGCTCAGTGGAGGAGAGTCGTCCTGCACATGCTCAGTGGAGGAGAGTCGTCCTGCACATGCTCAGTGGAGTCGAGTCGTCCTGCACATGCTCAGTGGAGGAGAGTCGTCCTGCACATGCTCAGTGGAGTCGAGTCGTCCTGCACATGCTCAGTGGAGGAGAGTCGTCGCACATGCTCAGTGGAGGAGAGTCGTCCTGCACATGCTCAGTGGAGGAGAGTCGTCCTGCACATGCTCAGTGGAGGAGAGTCGTCCTGCACATGCTCAGTGGAGTCGAGTCGTCCTGCACATGCTCAGTGGAGTCGAGTCGTCCTGCACATGCTCAGTGGAGGAGAGTCGTCCTGCACATGCTCAGTGGAGTCGAGTCGTCCTGCACATGCTCAGTGGAGTCGAGTCGTCCTGCACATGCTCAGTGGAGGAGAGTCGTCCTGCACATGCTCAGTGGAGTCGAGTCGTCCTGCACATGCTCAGTGGAGGAGAGTCGTCCTGCACATGCTCAGTGGAGGAGAGTCGTCCTGCACATGCTCAGTGGAGTCGAGTCGTCCTGCACATGCTCAGTGGAGTCGAGTCGTCCTGCACATGCTCAGTGGAGGAGAGTCGTCCTGCACATGCTCAGTGGAGGAGAGTCGTCCTGCACATGCTCAGTGGAGGAGAGTCGTCCTGCACATGCTCAGTGGAGGAGAGTCGTCCTGCACATGCTCAGTGGAGGAGAGTCGTCCTGCACATGCTCAGTGGAGGAGAGTCGTCCTGCACATGCTCAGTGGAGGAGAGTCGTCCTGCACATGCTCAGTGGAGGAGAGTCGTCCTGCACATGCTCAGTGGAGGAGAGTCGTCCTGCACATGCTCAGTGGAGGAGAGTCGTCCTGCACATGCTCAGTGGAGTCGAGTCGTCCTGCACATGCTCAGTGGAGGAGAGTCGTCCTGCACATGCTCAGTGGAGGAGAGTCGTCCTGCACATGCTCAGTGGAGGAGAGTCGTCCTGCACATGCTCAGTGGAGGAGAGTCGTCCTGCACATGCTCAGTGGAGGAGAGTCGTCCTGCACATGCTCAGTGGAGGAGAGTCGTCCTGCACATGCTCAGTGGAGGAGAGTCGTCCTGCACATGCTCAGTGGAGGAGAGTCGTCCTGCACATGCTCAGTGGAGGAGAGTCGTCCTGCACATGCTCAGTGGAGGAGAGTCGTCCTGCACATGCTCAGTGGAGGAGAGTCGTCCTGCACATGCTCAGTGGAGGAGAGTCGTCCTGCACATGCTCAGTGGAGGAGAGTCGTCCTGCACATGCTCAGTGGAGTCGAGTCGTCCTGCACATGCTCAGTGGAGTCGTGTCGTCCTGCACATGCTCAGTGGAGGAGAGTCGTCCTGCACATGCTCAGTGGAGTCGAGTCGTCCTGCACATGCTCAGTGGAGTCGAGTCGTCCTGCACATGCTCAGTGGAGTCGAGTCGTCCTGCACATGCTCAGTGGAGTCGAGTCGTCCTGCACATGCTCAGTGGAGGAGAGTCGTCCTGCACATGCTCAGTGGAGGAGAGTCGTCCTGCACATGCTCAGTGGAGGAGAGTCGTCCTGCACATGCTCAGTGGAGGAGAGTCGTCCTGCACATGCTCAGTGGAGTCGAGTCGTCCTGCACATGCTCAGTGGAGGAGAGTCGTCCTGCACATGCTCAGTGGAGGAGAGTCGTCCTGCACATGCTCAGTGGAGTCGAGTCGTCCTGCACATGCTCAGTGGAGTCGAGTCGTCCTGCACATGCTCAGTGGAGGAGAGTCGTCCTGCACATGCTCAGTGGAGGAGAGTCGTCCTGCACATGCTCAGTGGAGTCGAGTTGTCCTGCACATGCTCAGTGGAGTCGAGTCGTCCTGCACATGCTCAGTGGAGTCGAGTCGTCCTGCACATGCTCAGTGGAGTCGAGTCGTCCTGCACATGCTCAGTGGAGGAGAGTCGTCCTGCACATGCTCAGTGGAGGAGAGTCGTCTTGCACATGCTCAGTGGAGTCGAGTCGTCCTGCACATGCTCAGTGGAGTCGAGTCGTCCTGCACATGCTCAGTGGAGGAGAGTCGTCCTGCACATGCTCAGTGGAGTCGAGTCGTCCTGCACATGCTCAGTGGAGGAGAGTCGTCCTGCACATGCTCAGTGGAGGAGAGTCGTCCTGCACATGCTCAGTGGAGGAGAGTCGTCCTGCACATGCTCAGTGGAGTCGAGTCGTCCTGCACATGCTCAGTGGAGTCGAGTCGTCCTGCACATGCTCAGTGGAGGAGAGTCGTCCTGCACATGCTCAGTGGAGTCGAGTCGTCTTGCACATGCTCAGTGGAGGAGAGTCGTCCTGCACATGCTCAGTGGAGGAGAGTCGTCCTGCACATGCTCAGTGGAGTCGAGTCGTCTTGCACATGCTCAGTGGAGTCGAGTCGTCCTGCACATGCTCAGTGGAGGAGAGTCGTCCTGCACATGCTCAGTGGAGGAGAGTCGTCCTGCACATGCTCAGTGGAGGAGAGTCGTCCTGCACATGCTCAGTGGAGTCGAGTCGTCCTGCACATGCTCAGTGGAGTCGAGTCGTCCTGCACATGCTCAGTGGAGTCGAGTCGTCCTGCACATGCTCAGTGGAGTCGTGTCGTCCTGCACATGCTCAGTGGAGGAGAGTCGTCCTGCACATGCTCAGTGGAGTCGAGTCGTCCTGCACATGCTCAGTGGAGTCGAGTCGTCCTGCACATACTCAGTGGAGGAGAGTCGTCCTGCACATGCTCAGTGGAGGAGAGTCGTCCTGCACATGCTCAGTGGAGTCGAGTCGTCCTGCACATGCTCAGTGGAGGAGAGTCGTCCTGCACATGCTCAGTGGAGGAGAGTCGTCCTGCACATGCTCAGTGGAGGAGAGTCGTCCTGCACATGCTCAGTGGAGTCGAGTCGTCCTGCACATGCTCAGTGGAGGAGAGTCGTCCTGCACATGCTCAGTGGAGGAGAGTCGTCCTGCACATGCTCAGTGGAGTCGAGTCGTCCTGCACATGCTCAGTGGAGTCGAGTCGTCCTGCACATGCTCAGTGGAGGAGAGTCGTCCTGCACATGCTCAGTGGAGGAGAGTCGTCCTGCACATGCTCAGTGGAGTCGAGTCGTCCTGCACATGCTCAGTGGAGTCGAGTCGTCCTGCACATGCTCAGTGGAGGAGAGTCGTCCTGCACATGCTCAGTGGAGTCGAGTTGTCCTGCACATGCTCAGTGGAGTCGAGTCGTCCTGCACATGCTCAGTGGAGTCGAGTCGTCCTGCACATGCTCAGTGGAGTCGAGTCGTCCTGCACATGCTCAGTGGAGGAGAGTCGTCCTGCACATGCTCAGTGGAGGAGAGTCGTCTTGCACATGCTCAGTGGAGTCGAGTCGTCCTGCACATGCTCAGTGGAGTCGAGTCGTCCTGCACATGCTCAGTGGAGGAGAGTCGTCCTGCACATGCTCAGTGGAGTCGAGTCGTCCTGCACATGCTCAGTGGAGGAGAGTCGTCCTGCACATGCTCAGTGGAGGAGAGTCGTCCTGCACGTGCTCAGTGGAGGAGAGTCGTCCTGCACATGCTCAGTGGAGGAGAGTCGTCCTGCACATGCTCAGTGGAGTCGAGTCGTCCTGCACATGCTCAGTGGAGGAGAGTCGTCCTGCACATGCTCAGTGGAGTCGAGTCGTCCTGCACATGCTCAGTGGAGGAGAGTCGTCCTGCACATGCTCAGTGGAGGAGAGTCGTCCTGCACATGCTCAGTGGAGGAGAGTCGTCCTGCACATGCTCAGTGGAGGAGAGTCGTCCTGCACATGCTCAGTGGAGTCGAGTCGTCCTGCACATGCTCAGTGGAGTCGAGTCGTCCTGCACATGCTCAGTGGAGGAGAGTCGTCCTGCACATGCTCAGTGGAGTCGAGTCGTCCTGCACATGCTCAGTGGAGTCGAGTCGTCCTGCACATGCTCAGTGGAGGAGAGTCGTCCTGCACATGCTCAGTGGAGTCGAGTCGTCTTGCACATGCTCAGTGGAGGAGAGTCGTCCTGCACATGCTCAGTGGAGGAGAGTCGTCCTGCACATGCTCAGTGGAGTCGAGTCGTCTTGCACATGCTCAGTGGAGTCGAGTCGTCCTGCACATGCTCAGTGGAGGAGAGTCGTCCTGCACATGCTCAGTGGAGGAGAGTCGTCCTGCACATGCTCAGTGGAGGAGAGTCGTCCTGCACATGCTCAGTGGAGGAGAGTCGTCCTGCACATGCTCAGTGGAGGAGAGTCGTCCTGCACATGCTCAGTGGAGGAGAGTCGTCCTGCACATGCTCAGTGGAGGAGAGTCGTCCTGCACATGCTCAGTGGAGGAGAGTCGTCCTGCACATGCTCAGTGGAGGAGAGTCGTCCTGCACATGCTCAGTGGAGGAGAGTCGTCCTGCACATGCTCAGTGGAGTCGAGTCGTCCTGCACATGCTCAGTGGAGGAGAGTCGTCCTGCACATGCTCAGTGGAGGAGAGTCGTCCTGCACATGCTCAGTGGAGGAGAGTCGTCCTGCACATGCTCAGTGGAGGAGAGTCGTCCTGCACATGCTCAGTGGAGGAGAGTCGTCCTGCACATGCTCAGTGGAGGAGAGTCGTCCTGCACATGCTCAGTGGAGGAGAGTCGTCCTGCACATGCTCAGTGGAGGAGAGTCGTCCTGCACATGCTCAGTGGAGGAGAGTCGTCCTGCACATGCTCAGTGGAGGAGTTGTGCTGCGCTGCTTTTCTTGTGGTGTAAATGGAGTTTAATGTTTGCTTTGGTTTATTAACTTGACAAAGTCAGCGGCTTTAGGCGCCAGCCGAGGCAACCCGCCGGGGGCCCGCGTGTGCAGGTCCCGCCGGGGGCCCGCGTGTGCAGGTCCCGCCGGGGGCCCGCGTGTGCAGGTCCCGCCGGGGGCCCGCGTGTGCAGGTCCCGTCTTGAAAAGGTGAATAATCTGGTGCCTTAGCAACTGGCTCAGTGCAGAGGAGTAACAAAACACCCAGTTTTAGGAATCTACAAACTTTTCTGGTTCTTGTCGATGCAGTGACAATAAGCTTTAGTTTGTGTTTTTAACATTGTTTAAGTTCAAATGCACACAATATATTCATTTGTATTGAACTGGTTCAGTGTTTGTTTCACTCATGTTGTGTCTTTAGTGTTGAGTTCTAAGAAAGTACAAACTGAACTGAAGTGTTTTCTGCTTCTGCTGCTGCTAAAATGTGTTTTGAGTCTAATGTTTCATGACATTATAATGTTTCTGACGTTCCCTCTGAAGTCTGTTCATCTTTAATGATTGTGGCTCAGGATTTTGTGGCAAGTGAATACTTCATATTTGCTACTGAATAAAAAATGCTGATGCACTTTACACTTCTTTTGAATTCATTTTGAATTTTGCAGTAAAAATGCAATTAATCGTGATTAATCAGGGAAACAATGCGATTAATCGCGATTAAAAATTGTAATCGTTGCCCAGCCCTAGTTATTATATTATGACAAACGTAAAGAGTATTATAATAGGCAAAGTTATTTGTCACAATATACCAATGAATTAGATTTTATATCAAATAGTCCAATGATATTTATTTTAAATAAATTTAAATGTTTTTGTTGTTGTTGAAGAAGTGGTGTTACTTTTAATGTGCATTTACCACCCCCTACTGGACTTGTGCGTCTTCAAAGTATGTGTTTTAAGCTATACTGTAAACAAATATATCTATATATATATAGATATAGATGTATAAACCTTATGATCCTCAGAGCGTAAAGATGCAGAGAAGAGGCTTCAGAAGGAACGAGTTGCCGTAATACACTGCATTTTTCAGTAACACAGTAAAAAAAGTATTACTATATTAAAATGGGCAATAACACGAGTTACAACTGCATTTTATTATGGTCCGTGTCATTAGCATGAACCAGAGCTGTCTGAGCGCTGCACCACTTTACATGGGCGTGTCCCGCTCAGATCATCCGTGTCTCGTGTCCGTCCACACCCGTCTCTCTCGTCCCAATAGTGTCTCCAGAGCACTCAAACTAAACTGGAAGACTGACTGATCCTATCTCAAAACATGTTTCTATTACTAAGCCATTTTAGATCAATGTTGCACTTTATATTGAACAAAATGTATGATGATGATTGACTTTATAGGGTTTATAGGTTATATTTCGATACTAAGTACCCGAAAAAGCATAATAATGTCTCTTTTCAAATATATACCAAAGAATAGTTTCATGTGGCACATAAATGTAGTCTCTCCTGGCCTTGCCCTTTGACCCCCGCTGTGCCCCTGATGCCCTCTTCCTTCCTCTTCCTTCACAGGTATTTTGCAGAACACGACAAGGTCACGGCTCTTCAGATGCTCAACGACTCGCTGCAGCCCAAACACAAGTAGGTGTCGCTGGGTGAACCGTGACCGCCGCCGTCATGTCACTCTTCTGTCCTCGGCGAGCACTAGAGGGCGCTAACATGTGATTGTGCTGCCTGTGTGCGCTGTAGTGTGGTCTCATGGGCGTCTCTGCTGTCTGTCTCCTCTTCACCTCCATTGCTGCTGTGCTGTGCATGCTTCTCTGTGTGTGCTGTAGGAGCCCGGGCCCCAGGCACAGGTACTGCACTCATCATTCACACGCATTCACTTCACCAGAGCTTTGTTGCATGTTATATATTTGGAAAGTTATACAGCGGTGATTGAACCATAGAATTGTCATGATTTTCTGCACCTTAATGTGTGTCACACATTTCATACTTAAGGCGAGACACCACAGGTCTTCATCTGCTCTGTTTGCTCTCGCAACATAAAAACTGTCTCATTCTGTTTCTAATCTAAGCCTGATTTATTCAAGTTTTCATTGAAGTTTCCTTTTTGCAGATTACGTTTACTTGATTACTATTGTAAATAAGAAATACAATTTGTTTTTGTATTTAGTATGTTTTGGTCATTTTGGTCTTTACATTTGTGTAAGTAAACTTCAGTAGAAATCTCTAAATGTAAGATTCTTTCCTATTCTCGCCTTCTAATCTATTATATTATTATGTTGTTTAAGAAAGGTATTTGTGAGATTTATATTATATTATATATAATTATATTTAAATCCCATTTGCTACTTTAGGCCTGATGAGATGCTCAGTTTAGTTTGACTTTTCTCACATTTACAAATGGCTCATTTACCAAGTCCTCACTGAGGGACTGTGTTTCTATCCAACTGGGAACTGCACACTTTGATTGCCTTTTAGGCCGCAATAGTAGTACTAGTAGTACTAGTAGTACTACTAGTACTATAGTACTACTAGTACTAGTAGTACTAGTAGTACTAGTAGTACTAGTAGTAGTGGTAGTGGTGGTGGTAGTAGTAGTAGGAAAGGTGTGTTGAACACTGTCCAGTGTGGTCAGCAGGGTCAGCAGGGTCAGCAGGGTCAGCAGGGTCAGCAGGGTCAGCAGGGTCAGCAGGGTCAGCAGGGTCAGCAGGGTCAGCAGGGTCAGGAGTTTTGTGTTTTACTCTTGTTTTAGCTGCGTCAAACTTGGAATGACTAAATGTCTCTTGTGAATTGCTAAGACAGGGCGTGGTCAGTACTTGGATGTGAGACTGCTGGAACACCAGGTGCCACAGGGGGCGCTAGAGGAAATGTGGTTGTGTCCCTGGGCAAGACACCAAGTAAAGCACTTTGAGTGCCTGGAATGTGGAAAGGTGTTATTTAAATGCATTGTAATAATGATTATTATCATAATCGAGGCCTGGAACGTAGTAGTCGGAAGTCAACCCAGTGTGGCCCCCAGTGTGGCCCCCAGTGTCCCGTGCCCATGGAAACTAGACCATAGAGACACTTCAGTCATGTTAGTCGTCAGCTTGACTATATTTTCACTGTTTAAATAGCTATAAAATGTTATCTGTCAGTTGAGATAAAAACACATGAATATGACTCTAAAGTCAGTGGCTTTGACGTTTGTCTGCACTGATCGGTTTGCTCAGGTTTATTAGCATTATGTTGTATTTTCACCAATGTTGAGCTCATATTTAGCTTCAAATAAACATGTTTAAAGAGCCGTTGTAACGGACCAATGTTCCTGCTGAAGCATCTGGGCATGCGCTGATTTCATTTTTTCGCAAATTTGGCACCGACTCAACTCACTATTGACATGTGCACTTCCAGTGGACACTGTCTGGTTCTGAAGTGTGTTTGTTACAGTGAGATGGACTCGGCTGAGTGGGACCAGAAGGCCATCGGGTGAGTGACCCTCACACACCCGTGCACACAGGTCAAGAGCAAATGTCAATTCAACAAATACATTCTTTAATGTATTAACATTTATTTATTTTTTTTATTGGAAAGTTTTGTTTTTTTTTTAATTAAAATGTTGAAATGTAATTTGAATCCATTTGAACATTTTAGTGGCACGTCTGTCATCTGCTTGTCTATGTGGAGATGTGACCTTGTGACCTTGTATGTCCTGCCATATTGTAACACTCCCAATGGGAAATTACCAATCAAAAATATTGGGTTATGACAATTTAACTAGCCTTGAATTAGAATTAGAATAAAGTTTATTGCCATCAATTTTATCAATGAACAGGATTCACGGACATAGGAACACAAACATAACACTGAACAATAAATACAAAAACAATGGACAATGAATAACTACCAGGTTTTAAAAATAGGTAAGTAGAGTTAAAAATAGACATGATATGTACATAAAATAAAATATGTAGTGCAATCAAAGTGAATAGTGCAGTGAGGACAAAGTGTTTAAGAAGTGTTCATGAGTCCAACAGCAGAGGGAAAGAAACTGTTCCTATGACGGGAGGTTCTGGTCCCGATGGACCGTAGCCTCCTGCCTGAGGGGAGTGGCCTCCTGCCTGAGGGGAGTGGCCTCCTGCCTGAGGGGAGTGGCCTCCTGCCTGAGGGGAGTGGCCTCCTGCCTGAGGGGAGTGGCCTCCTGCCTGAGGGGAGTGGCCTCCTGCCTGAGGGGAGTGGTTCAAATAGTTCATATCCAGGATGAAAAGGGTCGGCTGTGATCCGACCTGTTCGTCCCAGAGTCCTGGAAACCTACAGGTCCTGCAGTGATGGAAGTCTGCAGACTATCACCTTCCAGGCAGAGCGCACAATGCGCTGTAGTCTCTGTTTGTCCCTGGCTGTGGCTCCAAAGTACCACACGGTGATGGAGGAGGTGATGGAGGAGGTGATGGCCGTGTAGAACTGCACCATCATCAGCACTGGCAGCTTGGCTTTCTTCAGCTGCAGCAGGAAGTACATCCTCTGCCAGGCCTTCTTGATGAGGAGCTGATGGTGGCTCCTCCCACTTGAGGTCCTGGTGATGGTGGCTCCTCCCACTTGAGGTCCCGGGTGATGGTGGGCTCCCACTTGTGGTCCCGGGTGATGGTGGCTGTCACTTGAGGTCCCGGGTGATCCACGATCATCTCCACTGTGATATGCATTTAAAACTTTAAATTAAAGATAGACACAGCTTTTAACAACAACACATTATATTTCAACCCTTTAAATAACAAAATATATCCCCCAAAAAAGGTTTGTGTAGAGCCCCCTAACCCCAACCCTAAGTCTCTCAGTCTCTGCCCTTGGCGCAGGTGCTTCTAGCGTCAATAAACTATCCCAGAGTTCAGCAATAGTCCACAAAGTCAAGAATAAATACTCTCCGATTGGTACTCCAAAAAAAAACAGTTCTTAAATCCCGCAACCATGTCAAAAATCCGAATGCCGTGTCTGGGCCGTCACCCCCGGCCTCGCCGCTCAGGGTCCGGTCCGTCCAACACACTAGGCACTTGATCACCGCTCCACAATCCGGGTTGTATTCCACAAGCGTTTGGCCTGGTCACAGAGGTCAGATCTGTGGAGAGGCGACTGAACTCAAAAATAAGAATGGATGTATTTAAGGTATTTTTTTAGCAGTAAAATAAATACAATAACATCTCCATGGACACAAACAGGTGGCAAAGTTACAGGGTGATTGACATGACATTTTCAAAGGGTAAATGCTTTGTGCTGTGGCAGGTATTCGTTTGCCATCGTGGGCATAAACATCACAGACTTGGCCTTCTCGCTGCTGCTGAGTGGAGCTCTGAAGACTCACCTGTACAACGTGGCTCCAGAGATGCCGCGCCTGCAGCACTTCCAGCAGACCTTCTGTGAGTGCAGCTGTCACTCATCTTTGTCAAAGTATCATAACCATTATCACTTTACAGTCGTCCAATGCGGTGGTGAAAAGTCACAAAGAACAAGAGTACTGTGCCTCCACCCCTCCTCCACCACGCCCCAGAGCCACGCCTCCTCCTCATGATGGAAAATGTGCTGTGTTCACCACATCTGCCACATCATTCTACCTCAAAGCATATCACATGGTTCAAAAAAACAGTCCCTCAAGCTTTCAAAAGATAGATCAAACGTACTTGTCCAGTAGAGATTTTGTGACCAACGCGTCTGTTTCTAGAGCCCTTCAGTGCACGAATCTCTTCTCCTCTTTTCAACAACCTCCAATACTGACTTTCTCTGTGGCTGACTGGGTGTGGATACTTGTCTGCAAACGTTGTGCTGAGAGGAAGCTACAGTTTGAAGAAACCAGCGCTGCAAACAGCACGTTTATGTAAATGCAGTTGTGTTCTGATGCTAGGAACATTGCGAGTTTGATTAACGAGCCAGGCAGCCAATAGGAAACAAGATAGCCTCCTTTTCTTTTGTGTTTGGCATTAGCCTGTTGCACATCTATGAGGCTATTTTTAACATTGGCAACTAAAAACTAATTGAAATCCTCCATACAACCTTTGAGTAAGATTCTGAAGTGATTTTTGATGAAAGGATGTTTTCAGTAAACACTGAGCTTGTAGACGTTTGTGGAGCGGCGTTTTTACAGTGTTTATATGTCTTCCTTTCCATTTATCGGGCTCGGGCCAAGAATTCAAACTCTGGTCTGAAAATGGGGTCACGGGAGTGAACTTTTGACACACAGACTCTGTGGTTGCTCTTGGGGGGTTTGGAGGGCATTTGTATGGCGCTGGTAGCACAAGATGCATCATGGGAAGGCAAGACTAGTGACCTGGCTCTGGACTTAAGAACGGGCTATAACCACTGTGTTTTTGTAGGCCTCAGGATCGCTCACAGATTGTACGCAGCAGCCGCTTGTACGTGTCATTGTGGCCGAGGTGCTTCATGCTTCACTTCATCACTGTAACGACCTGTTTATTCCCCTTAAAGGGGCGGGGCCTGATTTTGACTGTTTTGAAAGGTGAAAACCGAATGAGTTCATTTGAAACCCTTTGAAGCAGTCCACGTATCGCTCACTTATGTAGGACATTCCCAGCATCCTACATATTCACTATCATGAGTTTATATGCACTTTTCATGACTCCTGGTCCTGGTAACAAACATGATCATAATGGGCACTTCCCCTGCTTCTCGGAGAATGAAACACTTTATATTTAAATGTAGAATAAGTGCTGTGGTCTCATTTTCACCCGATTCTTTTACAAGAACTGTGCTGGAGCAAACCCGATTTGACTTTATTACTGCCAAAAATTTGGACATGAACTAGTTCTGGTTTTCACATGACAAACTATAAAAATCAGGTACATCCTCTTTTAATGAGAGCTGACCCGCTCCTGACCCGCTCCTGACCCGCTGACCTGCTCCTGACCCGCTCCTGACCCGCTCCTGACCCGCTGACCTGCTCCTGACCCGCTCCTGACCTGCTGACCCGCTCCTGACTCACTCCTGACCCGCTGACCCGCTCCTGACCCGCTCCTGACCCGCACCTGACCCGCTGACCTGCTCCTGACCCGCTCCTGACCCGCTTCTGACCTGCTCCTGACCTGCTGACCCGCTCCTGACCTGCTGACCCGCTCCTGACTCACTCCTGACCCGCTGACCCGCTCCTGACCCGCTCCTGACCCGCTCCTGACCCGCTCCTGCTCCTGACCCGCTCCTGACCCTGACCCGCTCTTGACCCGCTCCTGACCCGCTCCTGACCCGCTCCTGACCTGCTGACCCGCTCCTGACTCACTCCTGACCCGCTGACCCGCTCCTGACCCGCTCCTGACCTGCTGACCCGCTCCTGACTCACTCCTGACCCGCTGACCCGCTCCTGACCCGCTCCTGCTACTGACCCGTTCCTGACCCGCTCCTGACCCGCTCCTGACCCGCTCCTGCTCCTGACCCGCTCCTGACCCTGACCCGCTCTTGACCCGCTCCTGACCCGCTCCTGACCTGCTCCTGACCTGCTGACCCGCTCCTGACCCGCTCCTACTACTGACCCGTTCCTGACCCGCTCCTGACCCGCTCCTGACCCGCTCCTGCTCCTGACCCGCTCCTGACCCTGACCCGCTCTTGACCCGCTCCTGACCTGCTCCTGACCTGCTGACCCGCTCCTGACCCGCTCCTGACCTGCTGACCCGCTCCTGACTCACTCCTGACCCGCTGACCCGCTCCTGACCCGCTCCTGCTACTGACCCGTTCCTGACCCGCTCCTGACCCGCTCCTGACCCGCTCCTGCTCCTGACCCGCTCCTGACCCTGACCCGCTCTTGACCCGCTCCTGACCTGCTCCTGACCTGCTGACCCGCTCCTGACCCGCTCCTGACCTGCTGACCCGCTCCTGACTCACTCCTGACCCGCTGACCCGCTCCTGACCCGCTCCTGCTACTGACCCGTTCCTGACCCGCTCCTGACCCGCTCCTGCTCCTGACCCGCTCCTGACCCGCTCCTGCTACTGACCCGTTCCTGACCCTGACCCGCTCCTGACCCGCTCCTGACCCTGACCCGCTCCTGACCCGCTCCTGACCCGCTCCTGACCCGCTCCTGCTCCTGACCTGCTCCTGACCCGTTCCTGACCCGCTCCTGCTCCTGACCTGCTCCTGACCCTGACCCGCTCCTGACCCACTCCTGACCCGCTGACCCACTGCTGACCCGCTCCTGACCCGCTCCTGACCCGCACGCACAGGAGCGTCAGTTTCATACTGAATAAACTTCTAAATCCTGGTTGTGATGTTTGGAGCTCGACCTGGAATATGAAGGATCTCTATGTTTCTGCCGGAGGTTTTGAGGAAGTGTGATTGTAAAAGTGCAGGAGACAGACTTTCACAGCTGCAGTTGCACTTCTGGAACCAGCTTCCTTATTGAACATATAGTGTCTGCGTAATTACTATGTTCTACTGTTTTTTATTGTTATATTTTACATATCAAAACTTCTGCGCGTTTCAACTCCTTAACACTTTAACCGATTTCAACAAGTGATACCTCATCACGATCGCTTTCACTGGCTCATTATTGCTATTACTTTTGACATTTGAACAACTTGTACTTTTTGCAGTATTTACAAAAGTATCAGTACTTTTTCCCATTGAAATGATTGGGGCATTGAACACAATTCAGTTTTTCAACAAATATTCATCCTTCCACACTTCAAAACACCTTCAACACATTCACAATGCAACAAATTAGTACTTACACACATGTAGTACTCTTACACAAATGTAGTACTTTTACACACATGCAGTACTTTTACACACATGTAGTACTCTTACACAAATGTAGTACTTTTACACACATGCAGTACTTTTACACACATGTAGTACTCTTACACAAATGTAGTACTTTTACACACATGCAGTACTTTTACACACATGCAGTACTCTTACACGCATGTAGTACTTTTACACACATGCAGTACTCTTACACGCATGTAGTACTTTTACACAAATGCAGTACTTTTACACAACTAAACTACTTTACACAACTTCACACTTCAACAAATGAAGCCTGCGTAAGTTCACCTGGAAGACCTAACTTGATCTGCGTCGACCACCAAGGCAGGACACCTCTCTCCAGCTCCATCAACGCACTCAAGCGGGCGTGGCCTGTCCGTCTGAGAGAGTCAGATCCTCCTTCACCGTGGACTCTTCCAGGTTTCCACTTTTTTCCCCAAGGAGGTTTTGTAGTTTTTCCTGGCCAAGAAGGAGGGTGTAAGGACAGGGGACGCCTGCGTCATCGCTCCTCGCACCGGCTCCCCATCCGCAATCAACGCTCCCAAGTCACTTCTTCCCGCTCCCAATCAGCGCTCAGGCGCTCAGGCGGTCGCATTTAAGCTCTCATGTAGATGGCTCGGCCGCTTCAGACCGTACTGCGACCGCAAATACCTCGGCAGATTTCGAATCAGATGACCCTCCAGGCTCCCCGCTCTCGTAACGGGGGCCCCGGGTCCTTCCGTGGTCCTCAGCTTGGAAGAGCGCACGTCGCTGCGAAGGCGATGCCCGGGCTCGCGGGGGTTCAACTGGGTCTTGCCCGGTCCCCTCGTAGCTGAGCAGGCTCGCTCCGACCCGCTTCTCATCCACCAGCCGCACACCCCGCGGCCAAGAACCAGGAAATCATCATTTCCTTCTGCTACACGCCGCAGCCGCCACTCCTCCTCCGCATCTAAGTGTCGGGACGTCCTTCTCCGCGCGGCTCCTCCCGCTTGCCGCAGCCGTTTGCTTCACCGGATCGCGCCGGCTCCGGTTCCTGCCGCGGCTCTGCGTCAGGCCCTCTACTATGCGTCACCGCTCTCAATCCTTGTCTTCAGGAGGCTGGCCCCAGGTTTCGCTGCCAGCCACGCGGGGCCCCAAGCTGGACGCCCGGTGACGCCCCCAGTCGAATTTAAGTATTCTTAAATGTTTTATTTGCGTATCTTGCATAAATCACAATCGTAGTGATATTTTCGGGTCTCAACCAAGTCGTTTTCCCAATAGACGAACGGAGTCGTAGAGTCATGTAGAGGTTAAACAGTGTTTTCACGTATGCGGTGCAAGTTCTCCTTCCTCCCCTCACGAGCACGGAACGCACACCTGACGGAGCACCGGAGCGCACACGCGACGGAGCGCAAAACGCGACGGAGCGCACAGGCCACGGAGCGCACAGGCCACGGAGCGCACACGAGCACGGAGCGTGCACGAGCACGGAGCGTGCACGGAGCGCACACCTGACGGAGCGCACACCTGACGGAGCGCACACCAGCACGGAGCGCACACCAGCACAGAGCGCACACCTGACGGAGCGCAAAACGCGACGGAGCGCACAGGCCACGGAGCGCACACGAGCACGGAGCGCACACGAGCACGGAGCGTGCACGGAGCGCACACCTGACGGAGCACACACACGAGCATACGGGTTCTCGCGTCAGCGCCGCCACGTCACATGGCTTTAGCGCCCCCGCGGAGCGATACCGCAAAACGATCAGTGCAAGCACCGCACAAAGTCCATGCCCTTCAATTCAAACTCCCCGGCCAAGCTGGCGACACCCCCGGAGCGCTCGATGCCCTACGCACTGGCGCGTGTGCGCAACAGGAGTGGCAGCACTGGTCCAGTCCGTCCTGCAGCCCCACCGACAGCTGCTTTACCCAGGGCCCCTTGTTAGGCTAATCGCGTAATTCACGCTATCCTTTATGTGCATCTGCACCATAGAGCCGTCATTAGCCTCGCTATAGTTTAAGTGCCAACCGCCGCCCTCCCGGGCCACCTTACCTCAGAGTTCATTCCATATCGCTCGACCTGGCTAGCGCCGTCCTCTCCCCTTTTCAATTTGTCCGATTCGTCTCGCTTGACGAAGACGTCTGTCTCACCTCGCGTTCCGGTCCTGCCTCCTCTCAATTGGAACGGTAGCTGTTTTTTTTGGGGGGTTTTCCCATGTCAATTCATTCAGTCTCCCGACTCCCTGCGCTTCCACACGCCTCCGCCTCCTCTGGTTTTGGGGGGGTTATTGTAAGTCTATTATATCTAAGACTCAAAGTCTCTAAAGGTAAAGGCCCCGCAATGTCACCGCAGGCCAGTTTAGTCCGCACCCTGGTTTCAGAACAGTCCTAGGGCAACACCGTTTCTACGCAATCTGCCCCCGTCCTACTCCGGGCTCTTGTTCCGAACTGCTTCCAATCTCTGCAACCCACGTCCCCTGCACCTCGGTGCAGTCTCGTCTCACAAATACTGGTGGTGTTCTAGATTTCCTTATTAATGTCCCCCCGCCCTTCAGGCAACGCTAGCTCCGTCCTCTCCCGGCCTGTCCTAATTTTGTCCGCCACCCATGTTTCACGGTCAACCTCTGCGTGCTCGCTTCCGCTCTGCCGTCTGCCGGCGCCTCCGCGCTCTGCCGTCTGCCGGCACTTCCAGCTTACGCCGTCTGCCGGCACCTCCACGCTCCGCCGTCTGCCAGCACCTCCACGCTCCGCCGTCTGCCTGGCACCTCCACGCTCTGCCGTCTGCCGGCGCCTCCACGCCCTGCCGGCACCTTCCCATCGACGCCGTTTGCCGGCACCTGCCCAGCAATGCCGTTTACTGGCACCTCCCCTCGACGCCGTTTGCCGGCACCTCCCCTCAACGCCGTTTGCCGGCACCTCCAGTTCTACGCTCTGCCGTCTGCCGGCACCTCCAGTTCTACGTTCTGCCGTCTGCCGGCACCTCCAGTTCCATGCTCTGCCGTCTGCCGGCACCTCCCTTCGACGCTGTTTGCCTGCACCTCCCCTAGACGCCGTTTGCCGGCACCTCCCCTCGTCGCCGTTTGCCGGCACCTTCCCTCAACGCCGTTTGCTGGCACCTCCAGTTCTACGCTCTGCCGTCTGCCGGCACCTCCAGTTCTACGCTCTGCTGTCTGCCGGCACCTCCAGTTCTACGCTCTGCCGTCTGCCGGCACCTCCAGTTCCATACTCTGCCGTCTGCCTGCACCTCCCTTCGACGCTGTTTGCCTGCACCTCCCCTCGACGCCGTTTGCCGGCACCTCCCCTCGTCGCCGTTTGCCGGCACCTTCCCTCAACGCCGTTTGCTGGCACCTCCAGTTCTACGCTCTGCCGTCTGCCGGCACCTCCAGTTCTACGCTCTGCTGTCTGCCGGCACCTCCAGTTCCACTCTCTGCCGTCTGCCGGCACTTCCTGTTCTACGTTCCGCCGTCTGCCGGCCCCTCCCCTCGACGCTGTTTGCCGGCACCTCCAGTTCCACTTTCTGCCATCTGCCGGCACCTCCAGTTCTTCGCTCTGCCGTCTGCCGGCACCTCCAGTTCCACGCTCTGCCGTCTGCCGGCACCCGCAATAACCATGGCGCCTCAGACCCCGGGTTTTTTGGGGACACATCTAATTCAATTAGATTATGGAGTGCCCATGATCACTATGTCTTCCGCCGGGGTCTGAGCGCCAAATAACCTTCGTAATAAAGCTTTCTAATCAATATTTTCTGTGTCCTCTGTCTGAGTCTCTCCAGGGTGAAATTGGTACTACACACATGTAGTACTCTTCAACAGCATCGCTCTATGATAAACAGGAAGTCAGCCATGTTGAATCAAAGTGGCACCGCCACGTTTGAGGTTTTTTTTTTCAAAGTCGTACTTGTCCTAAGTTTTTCGTCCGATCGAGCTCAAAACAACACCTTTTGCATCTAAAGACATTGAAATTTAATAAATATTCAAAAGAATGTTGATATTCTTTACGGTCTCTGCGTGACACGCCCTCAAAAAAGGCTCAATTTCCTGTTTTTTCAAGGACAAGGAGCTCATATTTCACTCACTAATGTTTTTTTATGGTCTGAGTGTAAATAAATACCATGTAACAAATTTATTCTATAGCGCCCCCTACCCATTGTGTGAAAAACTCAACATTTATTTGTTGATTTGTTTGAAACTCATGGATTATATTCTCCTCAAGACGCCATGAAAAAAGTGCATTGCAGATATTGTGTATTTTCACAATTGGCCAGCAGAGGCGCAATGAATGCCTTCACTTCCTCTTCCGCTTTTATTTTGATGGGACATTTCCTCTCGTGCCGCAGTCTTAGCATTAGCATTAGAATTATTATTCTTTAGGCTTTATTCTTTAGACTTTATTCTTTCTGCCACAACGCAGGTATTTTTGACCCCTGAACATCAATGAAAAGTCGGGGGTCACTGAGGCTCTCTCGCTTTCTCCCTGCTCAGGTCTGCGTTCAGCTTAATCTTGCAATTTGTCAGGACAAACTACTATTTGAATCGCAAACTACGCAATCATCAACGGTGAATTACTGAACTTTGTTTGGGACGCCGCAAAACGCAGCAGAAAACATGCACGGGTGGGAAGGCGAGAGCCATCAGCGTCGCTAGCGCAGCTTTCATGTAATTTGTTGTCAATTAAATCTGATTTTTTTTATCTTAAGTAGTATCACCAGTACTACTTACACACATGTAGTACTCTTACACACATGTTGTACTTTTACGCAAGAACGCAGACACTCGCAATGGCTTCAGCCATTGCATATTATCTAGTTATCTGCGTTCCTTGGACTCTGTGGATCTCAAGTGTAAATGAACATAAAAATTATAACACGATCTCCACAGTCCTGACCATTGTGGTCCCCTGTCCCCCTTGTGTGGTCCCCTGTCCCCCTTGTGTGGCTCTGCAGGTTACCTCATGCAGGAGTTCCATGGCTTCTGGGTGGAGGAGGACCCCAGCGACATCATGGAGTTCAACCGTGTGCGCTCTAAGTTCCAGAGGAAGATTGTGAAGCAGCTGCAGCGCCCCGACGCCGCCCTGTGCCCGCACTTTTCTGCCTCCGACCTGCACCTGGTCACCCTGTGAGCCCTGTGAGCCCTGTGTGCCCACGCCCCACACACACCTGACCCACACTGACCCACCGCCGGTCAGGTGGCTCCGTCAGCTCGCCCCACGTCACTGCCACAGCCCCGTCTGCACACATCCCCCACTGCCCACTGCACACGGGTCACCAGCGTCCAGCGTGTCATGTGTCTGTCGCCTTTCATTCTGATTGTAGCAGGGGTCATGAGGTCATGCTTCTCCTGCGGGGTTTGAGGTGAGGCACTGCAGGTCAACTAAACATCTTTCATTTAAAAAGATTCAATTTAGGCATTTGTTTATTTTATGGTCGCAGATAAGAGCCAATCAGGGCCCTTCTTTGGCCCTTGTGTGGCACATGTGAAGCTTCCTAAAAGTGAATAGCGTACAAATCTTTTCTTGGTGCTGGGGCCAGGACAAAAAGATGCTGCATCTCAGTGGTTGGTTAAATAAAGTCAATAAATAAACACATAAATATGTTCATTCGCTCTGTCTCGGCTCCAGGTAAAGCAATAGCATCTCCATGGAGACTCTTCCCCAGTAAAGTTACATAGTGCACCTTTAAGTACAGTTGGAAAATGATGTTCTAAAACAAAGCTGAAAAGTGTTGACCTTTCTCAAAGTGCCTCACCATCTTTCCGGGAGAAATATGGTTCCTGTTTGGATTTTGGATTTCTTTTTTGAATCAGCTTTATTTGAATGTATTTCGTTCCATTCAAAGTGTAAAAGTGAAAACCGCTTCTGCTTTAAGCCTCAGTTCTTACTTTAATCTTTTCTTAACCAAAAGTATTACACAGCCTTCAGCATCCTTTGCATTATGATCATCAGCAGTTAGAGAGTTGTATATTTAGATTGTATATTAAGAATGAAAATGAGAATAATTAACAAAACTAAGCTCCATTCATGTATCATGTATCCTCCTGTGCAACCTTTTCATTTCAGAGTAATAGGTTGTGTTTTAAAATAAATCTCATATTTTTAATCAGGGTTAAAAAAGTTCTTATCTGGACACTGGTTCTTATCTGGACATTGGTTCTTATCTAGACACTGGTTCTTATCAATGGGAACATTTACCAGTTGTTAACAACTACATTTTGAGGCCCTGGCCAGACAACAATACAGACCAGTCATATGCTAATCAGGTCATTAGTGAATCAGTGATTAGGGACCTGTTGGGCTGTTTGGGTAACAAAGAAGAAACTCAGAGGAAACTAACGGATTAACAAGGCAGAGTATTGTTCTGTCCTCGCTCAGGGCAGAGTATTGTTCTGTCCTCGCTCAGGGCAGAGTATTGTTCTGTCCTCGCTCAGGGCAGAGTCTTGTTCTGTCCTCGCGGAGGGCAGAGTATTGTTCTGTCCTCGCTCAGGGCAGAGTCTTGTTCTGTCCTCGCTCAGGGCAGAGTATTGTTCTCTTCTAAAGAGTATTATATAAAAGGCCTTGTTATTTGTCACAATATACCAATTCAGCAGGAGCAGCATCAGGACTCATTTACTGGAAAAATGAACCCATCCAAAAGATTTTTCATGATTTTAAGTTTGACCTTAAGTTTGAGAACCAATGTTCTAAAGCGTTTGAGTATTGTCTTTGCCACGATCTCACAATATCACGATCATGATCACAATGAAACTAGCTCTAGCGGTGGCGTTGCTGGTTCAGTGTCTTTTGGACGCCGCCTCGTTGCGATCGCTCCTATTGGATGAATTTAAGGTGCTTTTTGAATCAACACATTTTTACAAGCAACATTTATAGACATTTATTTTGACCAGTTTACCCATGAATGCATCTTAGTCTTAAAAATTAATTACATATTTTCAGCATTTTTCAACAAAGTCTTGAATGTAGAGTCATGTGATCTCTACATGTGCAATTTACAAAAACCTCAGCATTAGAATAAAAAGTGTTAATGTTAATGATTGTGCTGTAATGTGTTTTAATACAATCACCCAATATATATAGATATGTAATATATATAATGATGGTACACACACATTTAACTGCTGCTTTTAAAGATTGTTTTAAGTTGTTTACATAATGTTGGTTTTGAATGTTTCACAATGTCATCTTTTTCAGCCAAAGCAATAATTGACATGACCTGAGTTCTTTGGTTTAGTCACTGTTATAGTTCAGCACTGGAGAGCTCTCCAAGGCCAGTTAAAGGAGGCAGATTATGCTTTTTGGAATTTTGAACCATTTTTGAAGGTTTTGTTTCTTACAATATAATAATAACTTTTTGTATGAAGTACATTTGAAAAACATGGCTACAAAACACACACAAAATCCTCCAATCCCATATACCTAAAAGTAATATAAAATAAGAAATACACAAGAACAGATTCAAATTTGGTGCTGAAAATCAAAGACCGGATAATTTGTGCTTTATATTTATATTGTGCTTTTATGTCATGTTATTTCATATTTAATATAACACTGCAATTATTGTAAAATGCTATTATGATATTAACATGACATTATTGGCTGGATCATTACATTTATGTCCACAAGTATTAGATTACTGCTCGCTCTGCTAGTGTGAGCCACGCCTCCAATTTGTCTTTTCAAAATGCATCACTCCTGACTTCAGCCAGCAGAGGGCGCCAGACAGCAAATGAACTGTTTAAACAGGAAAAGAAAAATGGGCTCTATTTTATAATAATTTCACCTTAACTCAACCTAATAAAGCATGACCAAATGTTGAATCCATATTGAACAAATATCTTCAAGAATGATTCAGGCTTTGTAAATACTTTGATTGATACGAGGTCATAATTAAGTAGTTACTAAACCTAAATCATTATTATGAAACAATTGTGAATTAAGTCTTTGTTCATGCTTTATTAAGTGTAGTTATCAGTGCTTCTGAAAAGTATAAAGCAGTCTGATATTACAAAGTAAAACAATTCACTCTATATATATTTTAATAGCCTTAATAAAGCAAAACTAATTCATAATGACCAAATAGTTTATTAAGATTGATTCAGGCTGAATAACTCCCATAACTCTAACACCAATAATGTAAGAAGTTACCAAGCCTGACATATTTGTTTATGAGTCTTTATAAGTCTTTATGTTTTATCAAGACAAATTAAGGAGTAATTTAAAATTGGTGCAGGAAAAAAAAGAATATGCAATAAATATTTAAAAAACGCATAATAGATTTACATTTGATTGTCTTTTGACTATTACCATAGTCTAATGTCACAATATTCATCATTCCTGTTCAGAGACCCTCGATATAAGCCACACGTGCAGTTGGATAGTGGCATTTTTCAAACAAATTTTTACATAATCACAATTTTACACAAAAAAAAACAAAGAAATAAGACAGCCAAAACTGACCCTTATGTATGTTACTGCCTGTATAAAAATGTACTCTGGTTTGTTCGCTTTATCTCGCTGCTTTGTGTAGGCGACAATCTTGTTTACGCTATTGTGAGTTATTATAAGATGTTAGTCATTTATTAGTTAGTTTTATTTATCTCTGAATGATCAACAATGATCAAAAAAGAAAAGGGCAAGTACCCTTTTCTTTTTTAACATTCATATTTATTATATTATTGCATTTTATTGTTTGATATGTATATTCTTTGTGCATTGTCAGTGCCCCTTTCCCTAACTTTACTTTTCACCCGACCGTGGAGTGAGTGACAGTTACATAGCTAAAAATGTACTCACTTACAAGTACAAGTACAACAAGTACAAGTACCGCCAAATCTGCAAAAGTAAAGTAAGTCTTTAATGGCTGATAAGGTTTTCGTACAATACGATATAAAATGTTTCTGTTCTATTTCAAGCCATTTCTTATGAATGAAGCTTGTGGAATGTTCTCTTGAGTAAAACATCGTCCAACTAAAGGTATGAAAGGATTTCCTGTGCGAAAGCAGCGCTGACATGGATCAATGATTATATCTATGTATTTACTTTGTATTATGTTTTTTTGGTAATCATTTCAAATCTTCCTTCATGATGAGGTGGTCAATTCGGTTTACATGTGACATTTATATGATTATTTATGTTCATTTTCAATATTGATTGTATTCTTAAGATTGGATCAGCCTGATCACGTTGAACAGCTTCAGTGACATCGCCGCATTTCACTGCTGTATGTATGTCACGTCAATATAAGTTATAAATAATAAGTTAGACTTGGATGCTGATGCTTTCTGTCAGTATTAGACACTTTTTGCTCCTCTGATCATGTTTTGTGGAAATATTTGTGTCACTTGAGTTTGTCTTCTGAAAGTGTTGGAAAGTGTTGGTTTGGTCAGTTGTTTTTCATGTTTACCCAGAACCAGAGCAAATGACTTTTACATTACTATTACAAAATGGTAGAAAAAGTAGTTTTTAAAATCAAGATGTTTGGACTTCCATCATAAAGTCCAAGTCACTGTCTGTGGATGCCTTAAATGGGCTCTCAAAAGGGAAACATAACTGGGGAGAAATGGTGTTTCTGTCCCTCACGTAACTAGTCGGTCAGAAAAACTACAAAGGATTTATAGACGGCATGACATTCCTGTGCAGTTTAAACCCAAGGACGGGAAGATGCTGACTCAAATACAGAGCGATGTAGTGTGTTCAGTAGTGTTCAGGCTGTGATGAGCGTGACATAGAGACCAAAGAGCCGCTGCAGCTGCCGTGCAGAAAGACGATCCCTTTTTGAACAGAAATGGAGGATTATTGTGAGGTGCTTGACCGTGGTGAGGGAGCTTCAGTCAGATTACTATCGGACGCCAGGATAAAGTAGAGTTTCTCAAACCGGCTCCTCAGATTGAAACATACTCTAGGATGGAAGTTGCTACGCCTTGATTTGTAAAACACTAACCAGATGACGACCTTTGAAACCTTTTCTACAATGGATCACTCCCAGATGAATAAGGGATTACATTTTTCAAAATATTTCAATCCTATAAATGTATTTTTATGCACGCTATAATGTATTAATTGGGCAAATACCGGTAATCAGTATTTTAATATGATGGTGACCAATGTAAATGGAGGGTACTGGATCGTTACATATTTTGCAAATGTCTGTTACTCAGTGTTGATGACACTGGCCATGGCTGTACAAAGGCTTCCAGATGCATGCTGGGATAATGCTCTCATTACTCATTGTTCTGTAGTCACAACAGATATTCTATAATTATAATTAATGTGGTCTGTGCTGTACTTTTGACAACACAATAAAACATTTACTGTCTGTTATATTTGTTTCCGTTGTGTATTTTTTAAGCGGTGGAAGAGTGATTAGCCCCCAAGACGGTCGCCAAGGACAACGGGTGAAAGTAAACTGTACCAAAAAAAGGGGGTGCTTTGTAATAATTGTGTTTTAATTGTTTATCCTAACACAACATTGTAGTAATCCTGAAGTACTGGCAATGATTTTAGCTTTTGGCCAAAGTACTTTAAATACATTGTACATAAAAGTATATATTCTAAAAAGAGTGCAGATATATGTGAATATACAAAAGAATATGATGCAGACTGTTTTCCCAGTGGACCCCTCCTCAAGTTTGTACAAGAATGCACAGCGGAAGTGTCTGGTGAAGGTGGGTGACCATGGGAGGCCAAGCAGTTGAAGGAAAGAAAACCCACATGGACGACGATAGAGCGGATTCTATCTCAAACTTGGAGCTGGACAGAGTGGCAGAGCTCCACCCTGTGCGTGAGCTGCTGCAGAGGTTATGGGGAGTGGACATTTCCCAGGACTTCCAACAAAAGTCAGGACAAGAAACCCCAAAACATCCAAAACGATGAAGCAATACAAGGGTAGATCACCCTCCCGTATGAAGCTAAACCGCCAGAACAACTGAAGCGCCTGTTCTCCAGGAATGGCATTAGCAAAGCATTGACACCGTGCGCTCCAGGCAACACACCTGAAGGAAAAGCTCCCTAAGGGCAGGAAAGCAGGAGTAAAAAGCATCTCTACCAACACTGCCCTAAATCATCTTCTGCTCTGAAATCTGCTGTGCATCTTCACACGGAGCACACGGGCCCCTCCTTTGACAGGGACACACTCCTGTTGGTCCTGGGTCTTTCTTGATGATGGCTCTGGAACATCAGCTTTTATGCCAACATCTAGCGGGAACTGCAGTCACCAACACAAGCCCTGAAGAAGGTTCCTGGTCCTGGTTGGGAGCTTAACTGTTGGCTGTTTAACTTTGTTGAGAACCCAGGTGGGGTAACCACTCTGAGCTCAGCGGGTAAAAAGACATGCCCAGAATGCTCTCTCCGCCTGTGGTTACCTCTCTTGGGCTCTCAACAAAGTTAAAAGAGCCAAAAGCAGGAAAAAAAGGAAACAAAACCAAGCAGAAAGAGTGTTTCTATCCTTTCCGGGTGTGGACTGTCTGTATTCAGGACCACAGAGCGTCATGCACCTTCATCCTAAAGCCACAAACCACTCTTTTGATGACAGTGAGGAGAAGATTTTAAGCAGGGAGAAAAGATTGTTTGAAATAGGACTTAAGGAGGCCATTTTTGCAACAAAAAAACCCTCTTGAAACAGAAATGGTGTTATAAGGTTTAATTTACCAGTTTCACCCTGGTCAAAAACAGCATAGGCCAGTCATTTGTTAATCAGGTACTCATCACTGACGAGGGAGCTGCTGCAGGCAAACAATAGGATTGACATGGCCCACCACAGGGCTGTTAGGGTAACAAAGAAGATTAGATTAAGGTGAAACTTAGACAGTGTAAACAAATAGATTAAGAGTTTACGCAGTTTGAGCACCCGAATGATCTCAGGAAACATCGTTGTTGGGGGCTTCAAGCCCCTGATAGGTCCTAGGTGATGGGTCAGACCAAGATCGGTTCAGAAGCCTTTTATGATGAGCTCAATATCAAGGCCAGTTACGTCGCCCGGATCGGCATCACCGGGGCTCGACGGCGAGCGCCTGTTGGCTGGGTCTTTCCCCGCGGGGCCCAGCCGGACACAGCCCGAAAGAGCGACGTGGGGCCGCCCTCCCGTGGGGGCAGTTTGGGCTCTGGAATCATCTCCTCGAGAGGGGCTGGACGCTCCACTTCTCTGGTGTTGCCCGCAGGGAGAGGCGGGGCTGATGTGGGCTTGTAGCCCCTCAGCTCAGCCGCCACGTGTTGGAGTTCACCCCGGTGGACGAGAGGGTCGCCTTCGGATGGGGGACAGGTCTCTCACTGTTGTGTCGGCCTACGGGCCGAACAGCAGTAAGTCAGACCTGTTCGCCGTGCATGTTGGACTCCTCAGGGCTGCCCTTTGTCACCGGTTCTGTTCATTGTTTTTATGACAGAATTTCTAGGCACAGTCAGGAGTCGGAGGGTGTGGTCAGGGGTCGGAGGGTGTCCGGTTTGGGGACCAGAGGATTCCATCTCTGCTGTTTGCAGACGATGTTGTCCTGATGGCTCCATCAAACCCGGACCTGCAGCTGCACTGGGACGGTTTGAAGCCGAGTGTGAAGCGTCTGGGATGAGAATCTGCTCCAAATCCGAGGCCATGGTTCTCGACCGGAAAAAGGTGTCTTGCCTTCTTCAGGTGGGTGGGGGGTCCTTGCCCCAAGTGGAGGAGTTCAAGTATCTCGGGGTCTTGTTCACGAGTGAGTGAAGGATGGAGCGTGAGATTGACAGTTGGATCGGTGCAGCAGCTGCAGTGATGCAGTCGCTGCATCGACTGTTGTGGTGAAGAAGGAGCTGAGTCCAAAGACAAAGCTCTCGATTTACCGGTCGGTCTACGTTCTGACCTCACCTATGGTCATGAGCTTTGGGTAATGACCGAAAGGACAAGATCGAGGATACAAGCGGTCGAAATGAGTTTCCTCCTCAGGGTGGCTGGGCGCTCCCTTAGAGACAGGGGGAGGAGCTCGGCCACACGGGAGGAGCTCAGAGTAGAGCCACTGCTCCTCCAGCTGAGGTGGCTCGGGCATCTGTCCCGGAGCCTCCTGGGCGCCTCCCTCGGGAGGTGTTTCAGGCATGTCCCACTGGGAAGAGGCCCCGGGGAGGACCCAGGACACGCTGGAGAGACTATGTCTCTCAGCTGGCCTGGGAACGCCTCGGGATCCCCCGGAGGAGTTGGAGGAAGTGTCTGGGGAGGAGGAAGTCTGGGAGACCCTGCTTAGACTGCTGTGCCTGCGACCCGGCCCCGGATAAAGCGGCAGAAGATGGATGGAGTTTACGCAGCTCAGAGTTGCATCATTTTCGGAGTTCCCTGACCAGAGGCCTCATGTATGGTGACCTCTACAGACACAACGCAAACTCCTGATTTATAAAACACACGTGCGCTTTCCACCTGCAGCTGGAATCTGCACACATGAACCCATGTGACGTCACGCCCTGACCACAACTCTAAACGCCATAAAAGAGCCACAAAAAGTGACTTTTGAGTGAGATTTGACTAAACATGAGCCGATAATCAGTGTGTTTGACAGGCACGTGGGGCACAGAGGGCGGGGCACAGAGGGCGGGGCAGACGCTGCACACAGCACCAGTCACATCAGAGGCTTTATGACAAAGATAAATATAAGTGGTTGTAATTACATCATCTCTAACCCTATTTTCTGAAAAGAAAAGATAAGTCAAATCTGATGGAGCCGTGCAAGAAACACAAATATGACCATCATTTCATATTATCAACATAAAGCTTTTGTCACTTGTAGATTTACTCACAGTGGGAAGAGGAACCAACACTTTTACTCAAGTAAAAGAGTGTTACACTCTACAAAATACTCCACTGTACTTTAATAATGTAAGAGACTGTTATTTCAAACTAAACACTTGAAAATGAACTGAACCAGGATGATTCATGTGCAGTAAAAACACTATTGTTCATCAGACTGTATATATATATATATATAAACTACAGTTGACCATTAAAATCACAGTTAAATGAAGTTTACTGCAGAGTATTTCATGAAGTTTCATCTTTGCTGTTATTCTACATTTTAGTAGAAAAAGCTTCAGTTGTTTCATCTGGACAGTTAGAAAAAATAGACGTTTCGATTTCATCCAAGAGTCATTGTCAATAATGACTCTTGGATGAAGTCGAACGTCTATTTTTTCTAACTGTCCAGATGAAACAACTGAAGCTTTTTCTACTATGGAACACGCCTGGACCAATGAAGGATTACACCCACATTCTACCTTTGACTTCATTAGTTGTGAGTTTTCACTTGTGATTTGATGTGGTTTTTACACCTGCAGAATGGAGCGGATAAAGCTTGGATACTTCAGCATAAGAAATCTACAAATCAACTCATTATCAGAATAAAGTGATCTCACACTCAAGCCTACTCATGAGCCCTAAAACTAACAATGCATTTCACTCATTTGAAAGCCTTATGCTGTCAATCACATGTCCAAATATGAAAAACCAAAAAGGAGTTTTGTTCATAGTTATCTACCGACCTCCTGGTCGCTATTCAGAGTTTTTAACAGAGTTTTCTGACTTTATATCAAACTTAGTGTTAGCCTGCGATAAAATAGTTATAGTTGGAGACTTTAATATCCACGTGAACATGAGTGATGACGCTCTCAGTAATGCCTTCAGCGCCTTGTTAGACAGCATTGGTTTCACTCAGAATGTAAATAAACCGACTCACACTCACAAGAACACTCTGGATCTTGTCCTAACGTATGGAACAGAGATTAGTGACCTCATTGTCCTCCCTCAAAACCCTATATTGTCAGATCATTTCATAATTACCTTTCAGTTTATTCTTAAAGATCATCCAGTCCCACAAAATAAAGTTATAATGAAAAGGACAATATCTGAAAAATCTATCTCAAAATTCAAAGAAATAATAGAGCCAATATTCAGTGACATGTCATGTGATCATGTCATGTGATCATGTCATGTGATCCTGCTGAGAACAGCTTTAGTCCCAGTTTAAGTGATCAATGTGTCGACTTGACCATGAATTCTCTGAAGTCTGCTCTTGACGTTGTCGCGCCGTTAAAACAGAAGGTCATTAGGCCAAAGCGCGCCTCCCCATGGTACAACCAAGAACTGCGTTCACATAAACAAAGAGTTAGAAAGTTAGAGGGATTATTTCGTCGCTCTCACACCGAAGAATCCCTAAAAGCATGGAAAAGTTGCCTGCTGTCCTATAAGCAGGCTCTGCGTAAGGCCCAAACCAGATATTATTCAAATCTAATAGAAGTCAACAAAAGTAACACTAAATTCCTTTTCAGCACTGTAGCTAGGCTAACAAACTGTCACAGTGCAGTAGAGCCCTCACTCCCAGCTACACTAAGCTCTGATGATTTCCTCCTATTTTTTAATAATAAAATAAAAACAATCAGAGATAAATTAGATGAAATTACCCCCGCTATTAGCCCTGAACTAGCCCAAGCTGTAAATCTAACGTCCCATATAAATCCACCTGTAAACTTAGAAAGGTTCACAGCTGTTGATCAAGCAGAGATAACTTCAGCCATTATGTCCTCTAAAAGCTCCACTTGTGTCCTAGACCCCATTCCAAGCTCCTCAAAGACATTCTTCCCCTAATTATAGACCCTATTCTTAATATAATAAATACTTCACTCCAAAGTGGCTATGTTCCACAGTCCTTCAAACATGCAGTCATTAAACCTCTTCTGAAAAAGCCTAATCTAGATCCCGACCTATTGGTAAACTACAGACCTATTTCAAATCTTCCCTTCGTCTCTAAAATCCTTGAAAAAGTTGTAGTAAAACAGCTTTGTCGCCACCTGCAGGACAATAACTTATTTGAAGTTTTCCAGTCAGGGTTCAGAGCCCACCACAGCACTGAAACTGCACTAGTTAAAGTCACAAATGATTTGTTATTAGCCGCTGACGATGGACTGGTCTCAATCCTGGTTCTGTTGGACCTCAGCGCAGCGTTTGACACCATCGACCACAACATTCTACTGCAGAGGTTAGAATGTGATGTAGGTGTTGGAGGAACAGCCCTCAGCTGGTTTAAATCCTATCTATCTGATAGGTTCCAATTTGTTAATGTAAACCAGAGCTCCTCACCAAGCTCTAAAGTAATTTACGGTGTGCCACAGGGTTCGGTACTCGGTCCAATTCTGTTTACTCTTTATATGCTACCATTAGGCAACATGATCAGGTCACATGGCATTAACTTCCACTGCTATGCAGACGACACTCAGCTGTATTTATCAATGAAACCTGATCAGAGAGATCAAGTAAACAGACTTAGTGCTTGTGTGAAGGAGATAAAAACCTGGATGACACTAAACTACCTGCTTCTTAACCCTGAAAAAACCGAGGTCATTGTGCTTGGCCCTAAGCATCTACGAGACGCTCTATCTGAGCAGATAGTCACACTGGACAATGTCAGTGTAGCCTCCAGTTCTACTGTAAGAAACCTTGGAGTCTTATTTGACCAGGAGCTCTAATTTAAAGCTCATATAAATCAAGCTTGTAAAACAGCCTATTTCCATTTGCGCAACAAGAGCCAAAATCAGAAGAATCCTGCCTAAAAGTGATGCCGAAAAACTTATCCATGCATTTGTAACGACTAGATTAGACTACTGTAACTCCCTGCTTGCAGCGTGTCCTAAAAGCTCCATAAAAAGCTTTCAACTGGTTCAAAATGCAGCAGCAAGATTACTAACAGGAACAAAAAGAAGAGAGCACATTACGCCAGTGCTGAAGTCTCTTCACTGGCTCCCCGTCGAGTCCAGAATCAAATTCAAAATTCTACTCTTGACCTACAAAGCCATAAATGACATGGCCCCATCCTACCTCAAAGATGCTATAGAACCATATCATCCAAACAGAGCTCTTCGCTCTCAGAATGCCGGCCTTCTGGTGGTGCCAAGAGTCTCTAAAAGTACTGTAGGAGGTAGAGCGTTTAGCTCCCAAGCTCCTGTGTTATGGAATCAGCTCCCGACCCATGTTAAATATGCTGACACAGTCTCTTCATTTAAGTCCAGGCTTAAAACGTTCCTCTTCGAAATCGCTTATGGTCAGAGTAGTTAGGAACATAAAGATAAACCCACAGCTTTAGCTACGCTGCCCTAGGAGTAACTGTGCTGGGGGAAGTATGACAGCTTGAGCACTATCCTCTTCTTCTTCTGACTACTTATGCTATCAAACAATATTTATTTTTTGATTCCACTTGCAAACTGTTCACCGCCTTCTTTTCTTTCTCTCACTCCTGAGGACCTGTGGACCCAGATGTCCCTCTCCTGGTGAAGTGGTCCCTGCCCTGTGTGGACGGTCCCTCATCTGCCTGAAGAGTGGGTCCAGCTCGCCTCCGACGGTCCCTCATCTGCCTGAAGAGTGGGTCCAGCTCGCCCCCGACGGTCCCTCATCTGCCTGAAGAGTGGGTCCAGCTCGACTCAGACGGTCCCTCTTCTGCCTGAAGAGTGGGTCCAGCTCGACTCAGACGGTCCCTCTTCTGCCTGAAGAGTGGGTCCAGCTCGACTCAGACGGTCCCTCTTCTGCCTGAAGAGTGGGTCCAGCTCGACTCAGACGGTCCCTCATCTGCCTGAAGAGTGGGTCCAGCTCGACTCAGACGGTCCCTCTTCTGCCTGAAGAGTGGGTCCAGCCCCAGTCTCCTCGTGTCCGTCTGTGAGAGTCGGATCTCTCCTTCACTGGAACTCCTCCAGGTTTCTACGCTTTTTTCCCAAAGAGGTTTTTTTTGTAGTTTTTCCTGGCCGAGAAGGAGAGTCTAAGGACAGAGGACCCTGGGACATCGTCCCTCGCCACCACAGACATTGTCTGACTTCATCGCCACCACAGACATTGTTAATTCATTTCTCCCTGTGGCCCTCAGAGGCAACTGTTGTTGTGATTTTGGGCCTTACAAAAATAAATTGATTTGATTTGATTTGATTTGACTAAACACAAAATCAACTCCTTTTTTTGGACAGTTAAACTGTGTTTCTTTATTTGGATCTCCATCAGCCAAAGTTTGTTGAAAGTCTCTGCCAGTGGTTCACAAACCTTTGACATCACTTAGAAAATAAGAAAAGATGTGGCCTTTTGAGTAGCAGGTCTATATTCGGGCTAAACCGGGTGTCTACACTATCACTACACAAGTTCTAAACAAGGACCTGCCCGAAAAAGACAAAATGTGGATTAAATGGACTTTAAATTTAACAAAAAATGGAATTGAATTGAATCCACCTGAAGGGGCTTGTGTAGCCCCAGTGGTCTGGAGGCGCAGTACCCTCCACAACCACACGATGGTGACACAGGCAAACACACCAGTCTTATTTTTCACAACAAACTAAATGGAACAGTGTAAGAAACACAAAGATTCAAATCATTTCATTTCGTCAACATAAAGCGTTTGTCATTTATGGATTTTCTCACAGTCGGAAGAGGAACCAACACAATTACTGTCGGGATCACATGCAATGGTATTTATGTATTTATTTATGTATTTATTTGTCTATGGGAGTTTTTATTTATAGGAGATCTTCTACTGAGAGTGTTTTTCAGACTTCCTATAAGTGATCTGTTCTTTTCTTCTGTATCTACCTCTGTATCTACCTGCGTTGCACCAATGAAATTTCCCCATGTGGGACAAAAAAGGAATATCTTATCTTATCTTATCTTAACACTTACTCAAGTAAGAGGCTGTTATATACAATATATTACGCAAGTAGAAGCAAGTATTGGGTTTGAAAACTGCTCTGAGAAGTACAATTTAACACTCCACCACCAAATCCAACTACTGTGTTTATTAAAGTGCATTTTGTCTTCTCTCCTTTCTCCTTTCACTCAGCTGCATAATGACATCAGCAATAAAGTATAAATCAAGCTAGAGCAATGGTTACTATGCTAACCTAAAAGACATTCAGTTCCAGAACTTTACCAGCCGAATCCATCACCTGAGCTGTTTTCTACCACCTCTTTGTGAACGCTTCAGACTGTACCTCCAGACACAGGCAGAACATGCAAACTCCACAGAGCGGTTTGGCCTGGATCCTTCCTAAAGCGTGAGCGCAGGACGTGTTTTAGAAATATCTCATTATATTTACATAACTGCCCAAAATGTGTCATATTTTCATTGATCATTATTGCAATAGGCAATGTATTTCTTTACTGCGTCATCAACATACAACTAACCCCCTGACCCTGACCCTAACCCTAACCCACTAACCCTAACCCCCTGACCCTAACCCTAACCCTAACCCACTAACCCTAACCCCTGACCCTAACCCTAACCCACTAACCCTAACCCCCTAACCCTAACCCCCTGACCATAACCCTAACCCTAACCCACTAACCCTAAACCCCTGACCCTAACCCCCTGACCCTAACCCTAACCCTAACCCTAACCCCCTGACCATAACCCTAACCCACTAACCCTAACCCTAACCCACTAACCCTGACCCCCTGACCCTAACCCAACCCTAACCCACTAACCCTAACCAACCCTAACCCTAACCCACTAACCCTAACCCCTGACCCTAACCCTAACCCACTAACCCTAACCCCCTAACCCTAACCCCCTGACCATAACCCTAACCCTAACCCACTAACCCTAACCCCCTGACCCTAACCCCCTGACCCTAACCCTAACCCTAACCCTAACCCCCTGACCATAACCCTAACCCACTAACCCTAACCCTAACCCACTAACCCTGACCCCCTGACCCTAACCCAACCCTAACCCACTAACCCTAACCAACCCTAACCCTAACCCACTGCGTCATCAACATACAACTAACCCCCTGACCCTAACCCTAACCCTAAACCCTAACCCTAACCCTAACCCTAACCAACCCTAACCCTAACCCTAAACCCTAACCCTAACCCACTAACCCTAACCCACTAACCCACTAACCCTAACCCTAACCCTAACTCTAACTCTAACTCTAACATTAACTCATACAACAATGACAGAATCTTACCCAGTCACTGCTCGCTGCAGTCGCACGATGGAGAAAGAGCCTCTGTTTGACTCAGATGGACAATAAAAACATTCTAATGAAGTGAAGAAATGTGCCACAAACACTGTGTAGTGCACTTCTCCTCACTCTCCCCTCCTCACTCTCCCCTCCTCACTCTCCCCTCCTCACTCTCCTCACTCTCCCCTCCTCACTCTCCTCACTCTCCCCTCCTCACTTTCCCCTCCTCACTCTCCCCTCCTCACTCTCCTCACTCTCCCCTCCTCACTCCCCCCTCCTCACTCTCCCCTCCTCACTCTCCCCTCCTCACTCTCCCCTCCTCACTCCCCCCTCCTCACTCTCCCCTCCTCACTCCCCCCTCCTCACTCTCCCCTCCTCACTCTCCCCTCCTCACTCCCCCCTCCTCACTCTCCCCTCCTCACTCTCCTCACTCTCCCCTCCTCACTCCCCCCTCCTCACTCTCCCCTCCTCACTCTCCTCACTCTCCCCTCCTCACTCCCCCCTCCTCACTCTCCCCTCCTCACTCTCCTCACTCTCCCCTCCTCACTCCCCCCTCCTCACTCCCCCCTCCTCACTCCCCCCTCCTCACTCTCCCCTCCTCACTCTCCTCACTCTCCCCTCCTCACTCCCCCCTCCTCACTCTCCCCTCCTCATTTTCCTCTCCTCACTCCCCCTCCTCACTCTCCTCACTCTCCCCTCCTCACTCCCCCCTCCTCACTCTCCCCTCCTCACTCTCCCCTCCTCACTCCCCCCTCCTCACTCTCCCCTCCTCACTCTCCCCTCCTCACTCTCCTCACTCTCTCCTCCTCACTCCCCCCTCCTCACTCCCCCCTCCTCACTCTCCCCTCCTCACCCCCCCCCTCCTCACTCCCCCCTCCTCACTTTCCCCTCCTCACTCTCCTCACTCTCCCCTCCTCACTCCCCCTTCCTCACTCCCCCCTCCTCACTCTCCCCTCCTCACTTTCCCCTCCTCACTCTCCCCTCCTCACTCTCCTCACTCTCCCCTCCTCACTCCCCCCTCCTCACTCTCCCCTCCTCACTCCCCCCTCCTCACTCCCCCCTCCTCACTCTCCTCAATCTCCCCTCCTCACTCCCCCTTCCTCACTCCCCCCTCCTCACTCCCCCCTCCTCACTCTCCTCACTCTCCTCACTCTCCCCTCCTCACTCCCCCTTCCTCACTCCCCCCTCCTCACTCCCCCCTCCTCACTCTCCCCTCCTCACTTTCCCCTCCTCAATCTCCCCTCCTCACTCTCCCCTCCTCACTCCCCCCTCCTCACTCTCCCCTCCTCTCTTTCTCCTCCTCACTCCCCCCTCCTCACTCTCCTCACTCCCCCCTCCTCACTCTCCCCTCCTCACTCTCCTCACTCTCCCCTCCTCACTCTCCTCACTTTCCCCTCCTCATTCTCCTCACTTTCCCCTCCTCACTCCCCCCTCCTAACTCTCCCCTCCTCACTTTCCCCTCCTCACTCTCCCCTCCTCACTCTCCTCACTCTCCCCTCCTCACTCCCCCCTCCTCACTCTCCCCTCCTCACTCTCCTCACTCCCCCCTCCTCACTCCCCCCTCCTCACTCTCCTCTCCTCACTCCCCCTTCCTCACTCCCCCCTCCTCACTCTTCCCTCC